>NW_012267306.1:9109174-9113199 GCF_000151885.1 Dipodomys ordii
CCTCCCTCCCTCCTTCCTTCCTTCCTTCCTTCCTTCCTTCCTTCCTTCCTTCCTTCCTTCCTTCCTTCCTTGCCTTTTCTTTTCTTTTCTTTTTTTATCGGTCTTGGGGCTTGAACTTTGGGCCTTAGCACTATCCCTACACTCTTCAACTCAAAGCAAGCACTCCACCACTTGAGCCACAGCACCACTTCTGGTTTTCTGGCAATTAATTGGACGTAAGAGTCTCACAGACTTTCCTGCGTGGGCTGGTTTTGAACCATGATCCTCAGATCTTAGCCTCCTGAGTAGCTAGGATTATAGGTATGAGCCACCTGAGCCCAGCTCTTGAATTTTTATGTGGGTGAATCCTCTTAAAGTACTTGCCAAAGGTAAATCTCTTGGAGTGGCATACTCTCCAGAAAAATTGAACTGTCTTTTTCTACCATAGAAGACCAACTAATTGGTCTGTAACTATTTTGATCTGAAAAATGACATTGGAAATGTTACTGGAAATTCATTGCAGCTAGTCAGCTTTAATCTTTGAATCTAGCATGAGAAGAAAGCATGCAATACATAACCGATTGTAAATAAATAAACAGAAATGAAAGCTCATTAGGAAAGAAATATGACAGAGAAAGGAATTACATGGCACATAATCTCAGAAGAAGGCATCTTCAGAGAACAGTCCTAAGCATTTAGTTTACACAGAATGAGAATTTAGGGACAGGGAACAAAAGAATGCATAGCATAGAAGTCCTGGTTATAGGTGACATGGCTAGTTCTCCTCAGTTCTGGTTCTCCTGGGTTTAGAGAAGTTGTCATCACCTGAGGGGACCAATTTCCGTCCAATGAGATGATTCTGGCTCCAGAATGCATTCTGATCATGACCTGTAATTATCTTCATTTAGGGGATGAGGATTCTATCTTGCAAAGATCAGCTGTTTTTAGGGATAGTCTTGATCCTTTGGATACAGATATTATATATCAGTTTTTCTTGAAACTATGGTGATTGCAAAGTGACTGGAGACACAGTGGCGTAGAACAATAAAAGACTTAAAGTGCCAGTACAGGTGCCACGTGTTTCTCCTGCTTTTAGTTAATTTGTGGCACCAAAGTTATTTTAAAGTACCTATACAATACATTCCTTTGTTTCCTGCTCCTAATTCTTGTCTTGTGTATACCAAATGCTTAGGAATGTAATCTGAAGATGGCTGAAAATGAACTATAGTAATGTTTGCTCATGAAAAAATGACAAAAATAAATGAGTAGTGACACATCCTTTGGACAAGCTACTAGGAAGATGGGACACAGTGCTTGTGACTTTCACAAGTATAACCCAGATTCGCAAGTCTTAGAGAGGAGCTGTGTGCATATGGCTCTCCCTTAACAATAGAGGGATGAGGAATCTAACTCCTTCATTATAAATGGGAGGGATCAGAAGATCCCTCTCTCCCAACTAGGGGCATGAAATGAAATTCCTTGCAAAGCCAAATTTTCATAATGGATAGAGTGCGTCTACCTATGGGAATACGAAGTTAAAAATGGGATCTATAGTGATACCTACTGGAAATGCAAAGCTACCAGTCTAATAAGATTATAATTTGGGGTACTTATCACAGTGCTTAGTTTACAGAAAACCGTAACCTTTTTGTTATTGTTTCCGGGAAATACAGAAATTAATAAGTTGACACAGGGGACATCACCTCATTGGGGAACAGGGACTGAAATTATTCTGTCTTTGCCCTGAGTTAAGCAAAGACCATAACATTTAATTCCAGTATTTTAATGTTGGGAAAAAAAACAGCCTTATCTCTCATTCCATTTAAAAACATGTACATGCATATATGTATATGTATGTATGTATATGTATATATGTATACATATCTGTAAATATATCTATATATGCACATATATGTATAATATATACACACATATACATATAAATGTATATCATGCATATATACACACATAAGTGCATAATATATTTTTTCAAATATCTATACATATTTCTTTATTTCAGACACATGTATATGTATGGGTGTGTGGATGCATATATAAAATGTCATGTATATATGTTCTTGTAAAAAATCAGTAACAGCGGCTGGGAAGGTGGCTCAGTGGTAGAGCGCTTGCCTTGCATGTCTGAGGCCCTGGGTTCGATTCCTCAGCACCACATAAGCAAAAAGCCGGAAGTGGCGCTGTGGCTCAAGTGGTAGAGCGCTCACCTTGAGCTGAAGAGCTGAGGGACAGCGCCCAAGCTCAGAGTTCAGGCCCCATGACCGGACCCTCAAAAACAAAAATCAGTAACAGGACAACAAAGGAAGTTCAACTAGTTTTATATAGGTTAACACAAATTAAAAGTGATATTAAATATATACTTTTTGATTTTTTTCATAATTTTTTATTTTTTCCTATTTTCATGGATCGAATTATAATTATAGTTGAATTTGTCTGAAATATTGTTTCTTATTTTTCTGTGTTTTTCCTTTTGGCAATTGCACAGGGAAGATTTGTGAAGTATGACCATGCTAAACAAAATCTTAGTTCCCTAAATGGTTCTAGCACATTACCAGGATTAAAAGTAAATTTGACCTTTGGCACATTATTTTAATCCTTGTATTAGAAAATGATATTCAGTTATTTGAAAAATAATGCTGATTTATGTTGTGATTTATTGTTTACAAAGTTGTAGACCTTACGTGCTTTTTAACCTTTCCTAAAGTTTTGAATTAGAAAAATAACTAATTTAAAAAGTAAAACATCAGAAATATTATTCAAAAAGCAGTGATGAGGTAAAAAATTATCCTAATCATCTAACAAATTATCGTTAAGCCTGAGATAATATTCTGCCACCATGCTTTGAATGAAATGATTCTGAATAAAGAATAACCTTTTTAATAACCTCTTCATTCCTCAAGAAATAGCTTACTTTATTCTCCACATTAAAATGTCAAACCTCTCATTAGTTATGTGATTATACTAAACACTTATTTTCACTGATTTGGCATGGTAAAATATCTGATTTAAAACAGTTCATACAAGTATATTTTCCTTCCCAAATAATCAAGGTTTGTGAAATGTATTTAATGCTGCTTGATGTCATTTAGTTCTCCAAATATGTATTACTTCAAACCTGTATTGTTTTCCTGCACCCTTCCACATGTTCTCCTTTTTAAAACAACTTAACTCAGATGCACAATTCATAGTACTATGTAGGAACAGCCTCAATTTCTTTCCCTAACTGTCTCTCATCCTGAACTGTCCCTTTCCATCTCTTTGTTTGAGTCTCAGGTAAATTGGATATATTTTTTTTTTTCAAGTCTAGAAATCTTCTCTTTGTTCAATCTCTTTTCAGACTTGTTTTTAATGGCTTACCTCTTCTCCATCAACTATTCAGGTTTCCTTTGTTTCTCTCTTTAAAAGTAAAAAAAAAAAAAACTACAAGGATGAACTATGAAACAAAACAAAGAATGCTGCATGATCTCTATGCCTAAATCATATCACTTCTTTCATTCTTTCTTCCTCTTCCCACATCACCATGTGTAATGCTGCTAGTTTGGGTCAGGATTGTCTGCCTACTGTCACAGTTCAGTGACTATGCCTCAAAAATCTCTATCTTATGAAGGTCACTCTTGACCTTCTTCTTAGAAAGAGCTCATTGAAATCTTCAGGGAGAACACCCTTCTAGCAAATATGAAGCCCCAAGTTCAGACCCTCATCCCAATCCTCAAAAGATCATATGTATATATTCACACACACACATAAACTAGACTTATGATTAAATAGTATTTACCTTTCATTTATTAAGAATTTAAGAGTTTCTGCATAGATTTTAGCCTATTACCTAGGAGTCATTTAACAAAGAAAAAGCTCACTTAAAGAAATATAGGTCTGCTCACTCCAGTTAGAACAGCAAAAATCAAGAACTCTAACAACAACAGATGCTGAAGGGGATGTGGACAGAAAGGAACCTTACTTCATTGTTGGTGGGAATGTAAACTTGTTCAACCACTTTGGAAAGCAATATGGATGTTCCTCAAAAGACT
>NW_012267306.1:9113949-9122350 GCF_000151885.1 Dipodomys ordii
GATGTGAAGGGTAAACAAAGGAGGAGGCTGCAATGCTTGGTAAGAAATGTACGCATTATCCTGCCCATGCAATTATAACCCCTCTGTACAGTATGCTCACAAATAAAATAAACTAAAATTTAAAAAAAGGAATATAGGTCTGAAAAAGTAAAGGAAGGTAAGTCTAAAGAGATAGTAATATCATGTGATTTTTTTTTGTTGTTGTTGCTTTCTATGTTCCTCCCCTACAGTATAACCTCAAAGGGAAAAAACGAAAAGTTTAAATAGGGATACAGGTTGACCCATTGTAACAATGAGAACTACAATACACTATGCTGAAAAACAAACTTTACAATTTAGGCAGGACGGGTGATGGTGGGGGAGGAGTGTAGTTGTGGAAGTGCTAGGGAAGGGATTATAGAGGAAAACAAAGTAGGAGACATAAGAAATATACTTGATAAATATACATGATAATATAATATACTATATGTAATATAAAATAATATATAATAATATAATATATATAATAATATAATATACATAAGAAATATGCTTGATAAGAAATGTACTCATTACCTTGCTCATGTAACTGTACCTCCTCAGAGTACAGTAACTTTGCTTCTCTCTGTCTCATTTCAGTAGCAATGTGGGTGGATGAGATCAGGAGCAGAGAGGTTCTAGGCAGAAAAGCCCAACAGAACCCATCTCAACAGGAAGCAGGGCATGGTGTTACACACCTGTCATCTCAGATACAATGTAACAGAAAAACAAGAGAATAGTAGTCCAGAAACATGTATGTGGAAGAAGAAAACACTATCTCAAAAACAACAAAAAAGGGCGAGATATGTGACTCAGTAATAGAGCATCTACCTAGCAAGAAGACCATAAATCCAAATCCCAGTACTGTACTGACAAAAGAAAAAGTTACATAACATTAATAGCTTATAATTTTGATACCATCATTACAGTGAAGTTTCTGTATTCTACGGGAGCCATCAAAAAAACAGGATCATTTTCTAAAAATGATCTCATGAGATAGAATTGATAAAATACACATAAGAAGTAAAGTAGCTAATAAAGGGTAAAGTTAAAGCCAGATGTGTTGGCACTTACCTATAATGCCAGTTATGTAAAAAGTCTAAGTGTAAAATTAAGGCCAGAGGCTGGCCTCAGCTAAACATGAGATCTTTATCTGAAAAATAACATAGAAAAAGCAAGCAGGAGACCCTGAGTTCAAACCTATGTTCTAACTGTAAAAGACAAAAGTTAAAAGACATTCAGTATTACCAGATAGCATGTTATTCAGAGTAAAGCATAGTGTTCCCAAGGGGGGAAAAATTGTGTGGAGTTGGGGGGAAGATAAGAACATTTAAGTTTTAGTTTATAAGGTTTCCAGAACATTAGAGAATGATTCAGAAAAATGCTATGAAGAATCGCATTTTTTTTAAGGTGGGATAATTTTTTCTTTATTGTGAAAATACTGTGCAGAGGGGTTACAATTACATGTGCAAGGTAATGAGTACATTTCTTATCAAGCATTGTTGCCTCCTCCTTTGTTTCCACTTCCCATCCCTTCCCATCTTCCCTGCCCCCCCACCAAAATTGTAAAGTTCGTATTTCAACATAATGTTTAGAACATCTCATTGTTGCAATGGGTCCACCTGCATGGTTTTTTATACTAGAAACATTACTGTAGCATGAGTATTCTTAGACAGTGATGCATTGAAGTGTTATAAATGTTGTGTGTTGACTCTTTTTATACCTACTATGTTAATTAGACATTTTATTTTAGTTCATGGTAAATCATTTTAGACTCAAAAATATTCTTGTGAACCCACACATTTGAAAAGATTTGGCAAAATACAATGAGAGCAATTATTGTTAATTTCCAGAACTGCTAAAATATCCCAGATATTTGTCAGTTTTCCCAGGACTATTTTGGACACATTGTTGAAGAGATTAATTTTCTGTTGTCATATGGATATTGTGTTAAAGAAGTAGCTAATGTAGAAATGTGTGTTGGTTGATGCTACCTCAGAAACTTTCCATTGGTTTCTAATATTAACAGTTCAGCATTTCTTGCATTTCTTTCTTTCTTTTTTTTTTTTACAATTTTGAAGTTTGAGGGGTTAAAACTTAAAGCGAATACAACTCTGTTCAAACACAACTATAAATCTAGATGAATATATCTATTTGAGATTGTCATCAATATAGTCAAATCAAAATATAGTCAGATAAAAAGAATTAGGAATGAAAACAAAGGAGATTGAGTTTGGATTTAGCTGATTACTTTTTGTTTCAAAGAAAATGACTACAGTACAATTATCCAACTAATTTTTCTGGGGAGCTGCCGTTGAACAAAGGTGGAGATCAAATGTATGTGTGTGTGTGTTGTGTGTGTGTGTGTCTGTTGATTTCTTTTTAATTCATGGCCTCATGCTTATGAGGCTAACACGCTTATTACTTGAGCCATTCTACTAGCCCTTTCTTGCATTGTTTATTTTGTTTTAGGACTAGATTGTCCTGAACTGCTAGGATTATAGACTGGAGCCACCGTGACGAGCTCAGTTCTACTGATTTATCATACAAACAGATGCTTCAAAAAAAATCCTTAATTCTATTATTTCTTTATATTTTCTTTTCTTGGCCACATTAAAATTTTCACCTATAAAAAGATAAATATCAAATCAATATCTTCATTTCAAACTCCAGTTCCCTGTTCCCAAATATTGAAATCTCTAATCAAATTGCCAGATTCAATATGTACTTGAAATCTCAAACTCAGCATTCATTATTTCTTTCCTAATGTCTTCCCCAACATTTTATAGCTTTAAAATCTATATAACAGTATTTTTTGTGTAGAAATAAGCTACATATGTGTCTTCAGTTTTTCCCAAATGCTCATGGGCATCAATACCAAAGCTCTAGAGCAAAGTAGAAGAGATTTTTAAATCTCTACCACAATAATCACATTAAATCGAAAATCAAACATACTCATTTTTTTTCTTAAAAAAATGAAACCAACTATCTATGAATTGAGAAATTTTCACTGGTCCCTTATTTCATCGATTCTACTTCTACATGCCACCTTGTTCAAGGTGGGGCTATGAAGAGATTATTACAAAATATAATTGCAGGGACAAGAATATGACAACCCAACAAGTTATACTTTTATTTCCCTTTCTGCAAAGGAAGCTTACCTGGATTCACGTTCCTGAGAATGAAGTCACAGTGGAGGGATTATTTTAATTTGTCCTTGTTCTCCATATTCTGTTTCTTCTCTTTTAAATCTCTAATTTCTGCTTAGATTAAAAATGGAAACTGACTCCGTATCAGACTTTCTTCTCCCTGAGGAATATACTACTCATACTTTAGTGTTTAGACTTTTAACATCATTAGAGGTGAATTTATTCTGAGATTTATGTACATAAATTGGTCCTATTTTTCATTAGGTAAGTGATTTGGGGCTTGCTGTGAAAACTTCTACTTCTTTAATATGGTGTTACAATTAGTACTACTAGGAAGATTGTGAATCATCTGACTGTTCTAAGTGATTAAATGTCTTGTTACCCTTATTTTCTTCTTTGGTATCTCATTGATTATTAAATAATTTTATAGCTCATTCGATTTAACTTTTCCCCTTGTTTCCCTAAACTACATTATAAATTTCTGCAGGAACTAAAGTTATATTCCTGATAGCACCAAGGAGAGGGATAGAGATATCTTAAATTTATCTTAAATATATCAATTTATGAAAACATGACCAACTTCCTTGTAGCAAGTGCATTGTATTTTGTATAAGGCAGGGTACTTACAGTCACAGCAGATAATGATATTCATTTTTCGCATTTTTAAGTTGAATCTAAGTCATAATTGAGAGGAAAGTATATCTGATTGACTTTGGAATGTATCCATTAATGCTGTAATTTTCCCTTCTCTATAGCTCTTTATTCATTTTTTATCTTCTCCTCTTCAACATCCATTTATGCTTGAAATTTGTAACCCATACACACACACACACACACACTGACACACACATGCCCACGTGTGTATCACTAACAACAGAAGGAGAAAAATTTGTTGAGTTTCTTCTTTATGTGACTTTGACTTTATTTTTCTTTGATTAAAGCACATTTAGAGTTAAGAGTTTTGCCTGATAGGAAATGGAAATGAATGGAAGGGAAAACTAAAGGTTTTGCACAGGATAATATTCAAAGCAACTTGCTGTGTTCTTTGAGTTTGAAGGTGGTGATTAGGTTTTCAGAATCGAGAAGTGTGAGACAACCTAATTAAACACCTTCTTGCTGAAAAGCAGCTTGATAAATCCAGATTTCTTCGGGAAGCTCTCAAAGCTTTTATCAGAAAGCTAATACTGCAAAAGTCTTTTATACTAATAGCTTCTGAAAAAAAATTGTTTTTCCACCTGGAAATAAATTATAACTATTTAAATAAATATGCACACAGCACTATTTACATTGCACAGCTGCCACCATATACCCTAAAATCTATAAAACAAACCCAACGACTGTATTACAGGAAAGTATTTTCTAATAATTGTTAAGGCAAAATAATTTTTATCAATCTTTGACTGTAGATTTCTCTTTATAAATCTGTGGTAAAGAATTGTATAATAAAGAATTATGTGGAGATTGGAAAAAGAAGAGGAAAGCAAATAGTTAGAGGTTATAGATTTATTAGAATTGTACATAATGACTTTTTCTCCCTTATAACCACAGTTTTAATCATTGTCGCATTAACAATATAGTTACTAAATATGCTTTGTTCACTTCAGGAACTTTGGGACTTTACAGTGTCATTCATGTAATGTATCTGCCATTGTGTAAAACAAGAGGGGGAGAGAACTAATGACCACTAAAATCCCTTTCAATTTCTAGCCATGTAAGATCCTATATATTTTTTTCCTATAATACCGAGTAGATAGCGATGGATTTAAGTTTATTGAATGAATATTGATTTTTTTATTGAATGACCTGAATCTCTGTAAGAGAATATTTACTATGATTTTAATAAGGTTTGAAGAGAATATGAGATTACAGTTAGATCATGGGGTTGATGAAACTTATCTTTCGGGGAATTTAATATATTGTGGTGGTGTGCTACAAATGAAATTTGAAGAAAGTTAATGAAGCCGAATCCTCATTAAATGGCCATGCTTTTCTGTGTGTTTGATTGATAGCAAAGGCTTGTTTTTTCTTTTAGTAATTAATCTCCTTTGAGCCAACGAAAAGATTTTTTTCTAGAACAATTTATTCATAGTTAATATAATTATGGATATGAAGCAATTAAACATGGCTCATATTTAGGAGAAAGAAAAACTAAATTGATAAGCTGAATTTTCATGCATAGAACAAAAGTAATACTGTGTCTTTCCTTGGAGATAATTTTCTGAGGAGATCAATAACTATGTCATTTTTAACCAGTTAGATTGTTAATTTTCAATTACAATTTTTTTTTTTTTACTGATTTTTCAAACCCTTTCACTAAACAGTTCAACAATGCTAATTTCTCACGATTGCAAACTCTACAACAGGTATATTATTTTCCTCTGGAAAAATCTGGTATAAAATACCTAACCAACTGTGTGCCAGTGGCTCTAGCCTATATTCCTAGCTACTCAGGGGGATGAGATGTAAGGATCACGGTTCAGAGCCATCTCAGTCACGAAAGTCCATGAGACTCTTATCTCCAATAAACCACTCAGTAAACTGGAAGTGGTGCTATGGCTCAAGTGGTAGAGTGTTCCCCTTGAGCTGAAGAGCTGAGGAAGAATGTCCAAGCCCAGAGTTCAAGCCCCACAAATGGCAAAACAAGAAAAATGAAAAAAAAACCTAACCAATAAATTTGGATGAGACAAAAGGGATGAGAGGATCCACTGTTGTACAGACAGCAAATTATTGGGGACATATGACAAAAATGTGGTCAAGGTGGTAACAAAACCAGTGAATTCCTTCTAATTTGAGTCTGTGGTAAGAGGAAAAGACTGTTTTTTTGAATGTTCGAGATAAAAATGAATTTTTCTAATCCAGAATGGTTTCAGGATTTTTTAAAAAATTCATTATGCTAAACCTTCAGAGGAAATACCTTAGATTTCTTGGGGGAAATTGTAGTGGTGGTAATTTAAGATGCTGTTATCAGATCAAGCTGAATACATCAAATTCTATGTATCTAACTTTTCTGCTACAGTTTTACTTCTTTGGCCCAGTGTCCCAGAAAATGAATGCTGCAGCTAAGTACTAGAGAACAGTGTGGAGGAAAGGAGCTCAAAATACAGCCTTTTTTTTTTTTCTTGGTATTTATGGGTAATAATTCCTGGACCAAAAACTTATGGATTGTCTTAGGTATGTAACCACAGATGCAGAGGCCAACTAATTTAAAATAAAAGAATACTGATTTAGGAAACCAAGACAAAATTGAACAAAGGCTGAAAGGATTTTTCCCCCAATTACCTTATTGGTAATTTGATATCTATCTAGAGATAAATGGAATGAGGGTAGAGAAAGCACAGATACGGTGAGTTAAAGCTTGAACTAATTCAGCAGTGATATTAGACACTATGTTAGAAATGAAATTTACAACCTTGAGGGTAGAAATGTTGGGATGGGACAAAATTGGGGAGGGTGACACTGTTGGAATGGAAATGTACTTATTACCTGACTTACGTTACTGTAACTCTACTGGTACATCACCTTTACAATAAAAAATAGGTAAATACTTAAAAAAAATTCCTCTTCATAGTTGGTCTTCTACTAAATTGATACTCAGAATGAATTGTATACCTGTTTCATCAACTACAGTAAGGACAAGGGCTTTAATAATCACTGTTCAAAGAACACTTCCACCAATTAATAGCCTGTAATTTAGGGGATATTGTGTTCTAGCATGTTTACTCACTGAACAAATGATAGTATCTTCAAAACTTGCAAGGAAAGTAGATGGAATAATTCCTGAGAAGCTCTTGGTGAAAGCTTAGTTTTGAAAAGAGCTCAGTGCTTTTATTTTTTTTGTCTCATTATCGTGTATAACTGAAATATCACATGTAAAAGAAATTTCACAAACTGTGAAGACCATCATTATAGTTTTAACCATCAAATTATTTTAACCATCATTAATGTTAACATCTGGGTATATTGTTTAATGAAAATATAATTTGAATTTTTCCTGAAGATGAAAAAAAGTCTGAATTTTGAATTAGAGAACCAAGAACATGAAATGTTTCTTTATATCTAAGAACTGTGAGAAGAAATTTGTATGATAATAGTATGAGGATCACTAAGAGTCCTTTCATGATGCCAGATACTGAGATTTTTAAGTTTCATTGAAAGCAATGGAAAAACAATAGTATTACTCAAGTAAAAATAAAGGCTAAATAGCTGATTAATATTTTCCATTTAAAAAAAAACCAAGTGTATCAGGAGGGCACCTGAAACTTATGCCTAAAATCCTAGCTACTCAGGAGGCAAAGGTCTGAGGTTTGAGGATTGAAGTAAGCCCTGTCAGGAAAGTTCTTGAGACACTTATCTCCAATTAAACATCAAAAGCTGGAAGTGGAGTTGTGGTTCAAGAGGTAAAGCAGTAGCCTTGAACAGAAATGCTTAGAAATAGCCCCTGGCTTTGAGTTCAAGCATACATGCACACACACACACACACACACACACACACACACACACACACACACACACACACTGTATATCTATAAAGGGGAAAGCAAGAATGACATTTTTTAACTCATTAAATTACGTTTTCTGATATTTAAAAACCTAGTAAATTCCATGTTTTACAAGTTTGGTGGATTTATACATCTTCATAATTTTTCAGCTCCTTGGAGGACAGATTCATACCACAGAGGGAAATATGATTCATTGCTCATCTATTAACAAAAAGAGAGAAAACGAGTTTCCATAGTAACATGGAAAAAAAAACACAGAAAATCTACCTAATGTCTAAGATCAGACTTTCTTTCTTCTATAAAGACAGGCTACTGGCCACCACAATGAGTTAATTAAATTTCAAGGTAAATTATTTAAAAATAAAGAGGATTTAAGATAACAAGGCTGGAATGATAAATGGCTTACTGTCAGTAACAAATAGCCTGAGGTGATAGAAACAAATCTCCTTTGACATAAGGAGAGTTCAGATGGTGGACTGTGGAAGGAATAGGTATGGAGGTGACAAACCATTATAAAATTTTCAACCATGGCAGGTAGTTGAAGCAGATTTACCCTGGCAGTCTTGGGAGAACTCGCATGTACATACACCTATTCCTGATAGATTATAAAAAAGAAAGTTTCCATTGATTTTTGAGGGCTTTTCTGTATGCCAACAATGAGAAAAGTGTGGCTGAAATTAGGAAAGCAACTCCATTTGTAATAGCCCCACAAAAAATAAAATACCTAGGAATTAA
>NW_012267306.1:9126155-9206591 GCF_000151885.1 Dipodomys ordii
TGCCCATGTAATTGTAACCCCTCTGTACAGTATGTTCACAAATAAAATAAAATTAAAAAAAAAGAATAGTTAAATTAGCTGGATGACAGAGTACGAAATTCAGACAATGGGGGAGACTGTGGGGAAGGTAATTGGGGACTTCAGTTTGCTTTTTTTTTTTTTTTTGGAAAATTTCTGTAAGTTTAAAATGATTCAAGAATAAAAATTTAAAACAAAAAAAAACAAAAAAATCCGGGAATTAAAAATAATTATAATTATGTATTTATGTTTCATCTTCTATGCAAAACTAGGGGTTGCAAAAACATAATATAGATGTAGTAGCAGTGTCTAGTTGTGTTCACAAGGGTAAGACTGTGATACTGTTAACACCATCAAGAGAGGGGCTGATCTGTCAGTTGAAATTCCCTGGTTTAAGTGATCATTGGGTATTCCTAACCTGCATGAGTTATGTCTGCACAGAGGATTATGGTCTTGTGATGAGGAAAGGGAATATATGGTCTGTCTTTGCAATTCAGTTTTGTTGATAGCAACACCTATGGAGGCATAAACCTTGAGTGCTAAAGGTTCCTCTGACTTAGCCTCCCTGAGGAGTGCTGTTCTCCGCCAGGCATTATCTTTACTATCCAAAACCCAAGGCGTACATACCTTTCCTTGAAATCCTAGCCTGAACTGTTTGTCTTCTTCAATCTCCTTTGATAAATCATTTCCCTCACAAAGCTGTCAGAATTACTCTTTGACATTCATCCTGCATACAGCCCACCAGAAAAATGAATCAACCATATTAATATAGGCTAACATTTACATATTTGAAAAAAATACCTCCCAACAATGTCAAAGAATACACATTGCCCTCTTATACTGGTTGCTCTCAGTTGGCAAACTGGTTTTCGTAAGTAAAACTCAGATGAACTTGAAGTTATTTATCATAAATTACTTGTGTCATAACGAGTTCTAAACCAAATAATGAAAAAGGATAAAGGTAAATTCTGAGTGGTAGGTTTCAGATTTCCAAAACTGATTTTAAATCAAAGAAAACCTGTGTTGAACCTTGTTATTGTACAGTACAATTAGAATTTTAGAATCCTGTCTGTTTTTTTCATTTTGAAATTATTACAATCTTCATAAAAGCAGTGCTTTAACAAAAAACTTATTTTCTGTGGAAGAGCCACTGAAATAAAGCAATGCTCAAAAGCATATATCTTGTAACTATTCAGAATGTATCAAATACTGACCACAGATGTGTGTGTGTGTGTGTGTGTATGTGTGTGTGTATTATACTTTTGCATATATTTTCTTTAGAAGAAGGAAATATTCCCTGTAATTTACTCTCTAATACATTCACATTAGCAAGTGTTAATTGAATATAAGCACAATAAGCTGTGTGTGGATATATATGCATATATGGATGTATGTATAGATAAATATACAAATATAGATATATACATAGATGTATAGATATCTGCATGCATTTATATACATATATAATAGGTGTATATCAGTACACACACACACACACACACACACACTTCTTTTGATGACAGACTTCTCTATCCTTTTCAGGCTAATCTCAAACTTCAAATTCTCAAGCCTCACTCTTCAAGTGGTATTCCAGGTGGTACTTTATTTCTTGTTAAGTAACTTTTCCTCCCTGTCAGGATATGTATTTATTTACCTATTACTGAGTCCGGCTTGTAATATTGAAATGTACCTAAGGTAACCCATTTAGTCAGTTTCTGCTCATTTCGTAACTATTTTAGTCCCAGTTTCCATCTGGCTTCTTGAACCAATCCAAGTTTTTTAAAGTACCAGTATTTTTTAATGGAAATATTTTAGGTAAAATACAACAAGCATAACAATTCTGATTAAAAAATGTAGAGTAATTTGCTATACATTCAAGGTTTTAATTGTAAAGCCCTATTAATTAGAATATAATAAATTGATGAATGGGTTATAAAAAATTCCACTATATGTGTATATATACATGTGTACACACATATTAATTTAAGCCAATTGATTTTGTGTGGTGGTTGAAAAGAACATTTTCTTTGAGATATAGTGAGATACCACTGAATATTCATAGAGCCTTTGTGTTGCCCAGCCTATTGATTTCTTCAAGAGCTCTTGTCAGCATCAGAAATGCTGTGGAAATGTCATACTCCACTATCTTACCTCTCAGCCCACCTCTAGGAAACAAGATGAGAAAGCAGTACACAATGATTTGCTCTTCTTTTGATTTTCTTTAAAGTAAAAGTAGAATAAAATAAAGTGGGAGTTTTGTTGATTGTTATATTAAATCAGCCCCAAATTGCATGTGTTTTAACCTGCCATCTGGTTCTGCAGATACGAGCTTTTGAATATTTTGAATAGAATTTGAATTAAGCGATGACTGAAGAGTTTTCATTCACACTTCATGTATAAAAGTGGTCATTAGTGATTATAATTCCAACAGCCTGTTCTATGAAGTTTGTAACACTGAAATAGAAAACAAAGTTTCCACAATTTATAATGTACAGTATAGGCAGCCTACCAAATTGAAATTGGAAAAGCTTTGCTGCGAAGAGTTAAAATCATTGTACAAAGTTCTGTAGTTAATGAAAATAATTGTACAAATTCCTGTAGTTAATGAAAATAAATGAAATAATTAGAAACAGATCTGACTGCTTAAAAATGCATAGCTAATATACCATAGCTGTAAAGTAATGGTTGTTAGTGTGCACTTTTCTTCAAAATACGGATGTACCTTGATTCAGCCTTATCTGTTATTTCAATCAGTATTGCTAGGCTATTCAACTGAGTATCCTGATCCTTTTGATATATTAAAGACATTTTGATGAATTTTGGTAAAACTCATTTAGAGTGATAATTGGATTGTCATCATAGGCATAGTACAGTTATTTGCTAATCCTTATTAGGTGTGAATTGTTTGAACATTAATCACATAGCACATGCATGTTTCATTTGAATTAATCTGTTGGTCCTATTACCCTTTTTATTGAAAGAGAAAATTCTTGAGGCACATTAGTAGAAGAATTTGGTTTGGAATTTATTTAAATGGTGTCCCTAAATCAGTGCTAGATGCAGAAATTAATCTCAGTAAACTATCTCGTGATCCAGATGGTTTTCTTTCAAAGCTCTGAAGA
This sequence comes from Dipodomys ordii, assembly GCF_000151885.1. Classification (NCBI taxonomy): domain Eukaryota; kingdom Metazoa; phylum Chordata; class Mammalia; order Rodentia; family Heteromyidae; genus Dipodomys; species Dipodomys ordii. Next base: position 9,129,296 of record NW_012267306.1, read on the forward strand.
GAAAATTATAATTGTGAGTTTTAGAAATTTAAAAAAAATCCTTAATTTGTGACTAATTAAAAATCTTGGAAGCATATTATTTAGAGAAACACTTTTTCTAAGAGAAAGTCTGGGTATAATTGTTGGAATGTTAGTGTATTTGTATACACTGTGTGATTTCATTGCTTTTATTATACGTACATGTCACTTGACAGAATTCACTGCTAGTGCAAAAGATGTAGATATGACAGAAAGTGAAGGCTGTGAATGAATAAGCCTTCAAGGGAGCTGATCTTTCCTTATCTGATAAGTAGCTTTCTATTCTTTCTGTTCATCCCTCTCTCTTTCTCTCTCTCTCTCTCTCTCTGTCTTCCTTTTTTCCTTTTTATTGCAGACCATTGTGTAACAAAAGCTTTTACTTTGAGTAGTGATAATCAGTGGATTTGAAAACAATACCATTGTAAAGACAGTTTTCAAGCCAACATACTTCCTGATATTTTCTGTTGGTGATTTGTTTTTTGTGTTGTGTTGTTTTGTTTTCTGTTTTTACTGTGAATGCAAGAGAAAGTAGAGAGTAGCTCTTCAACTTTCCAAAATAAGCTTTTGAGTGAGAAGATTTAGGTTGTAGTCTGTTTTGTTATCACTGAGTCCTTAAAATAGTCTTTAAATGTAATCTCCTAATTTTAAATGTGAAAATCAATAGATACACACAGATGCGTAGATTATTAGCAATCTTATCACAATCCAGGAAAATTTTCATTTCATATCTATAAGATTTTCATATTTATAATTAAACTATTTAATGACCTTTTTATTCGATCTGAGCAGAAATAACTTTCAAAAATTTCCCCATAGATATTCATGCAAGGCTAGATTCTGTTTCTGTTCTCATGTTCTGTGTCACCTTAATATTGATATCGATTTGTACTCTGCTACAGACTAAACTAAAAAAATAGTTTCTTCCTTCTGAAGTAAGTTGTTATTACAAGATAAATCTGTATCTCTATATCTATATCTATGTATAGAGAGAGACAGAGAGGCAGAGAGAGACAGACAAGGAGACAGTGAGAGAGAAAGAGAGAGATTGAAGTAGGTACTCTTTACCAAGGAAATACCTGCATTTTGTGAGAGGATTTTATTAGTCTCAACATAATATGCCTCTGGCCTTTGCGGTAGATTATTGACTTTAAAAATGTCACTAGACTTGAATAGAAGTTAATTAGCGGTACTATGTGTCTAGCAGGCATGCTAATTTTCTTTAAGTAATAACCAGCTGGTCTTTTGCCACAGGAAAGAACCACCTGAATGCCTGCAGTAGTCCTGGGATAGGCTGAGTATCTAAAATTTAGTACTATGGCTTTCTGTAAAAATTCTAAGTAATACAAATTGCTTACCTCTTTTTGAACACAGATGATAATCAGTGCATTTTATGACTATTTTATTTTAGATAGCCAACATAGAGGTATAAAATTTAGCTACAGTTTTGTTTTCAACCAACTTTTTCATAATCCATATTTTTCTTGTATACATAGCTCCTAGTCTTTTAAGTTGGTAAAATTTCTTAGGGTTGTTCAATACATATCTTTTACTTTATAACATTCATACATATCATGTGTTTATATCCCACACACATGCATATGCATACATGGTTGATTAAAAGCTGATTTAGCCTCTCTTCCCTCTGGAGAAATAGATTATTGTTTGTGGCCATTGTTCTATTTCCATGAAAAAACTTAACTGTGGTGATGATTTTCCTCTGCTTGTTCAGCATGGATTATATTTAAATAGCACATGCAATAGTTGTATGCACTCTTCCTAGAATCGTAAAGCACTTGGTAGAGGTACCAGGGGCTATTTGAAAGCTGCACAATGTAATGTCCACTTTGGGTTTTGTTTGCCACGGAAGTATCCACTTTCTGGTGTTCTCAGGAAAGGATTTACTATGCTTCTCCAGGATATAAAATCATCAGAGTGCTAATATTTTTAAACAACTTGAACAGAAGAAGCATATCTGGTATCTCATTTAAATTTATGTGAAGCTCGTTATTTGCACCACATTAGAGTTTAATTCTTCTTATACTATCCTGTGAAAAATAAATTCAGAATTTGGTTAAAATATGTGTTCTCATTTACTTCCTCATTCTCCCTTTTCAATTTTGTAACTACTTGAGAATGCTAAAGGTACGTTGAAGCAGTCATTTTCCTCACACATAGTCCCTGCAAAAGCCACTCACAATGTCCTCAGCCAAGAGGAAGTCATCGTGTTCTGTGGATTTTTTGCACAATTTCAAAGGTGGCTACTGTTCTCAGAATGAGCTTATTAATATCCCAAATGACAGTTATTTTCTATTTAAGAAATATAAACTAGAGTGAGTGGTATTTACTAAAAGATAATTCTAACAAAACTAATACATTTTCTTGCTTAACTTTTTTTCCCCTAAAAAGCAAAAATATTACTGTCATCAGTAAAAGGATTCAGAGAGAACACTACTAAAGATGACAGCAGTGGTAGTAGTTCAATGATATTTAAGGGTAGTCTGTTATGTGCTACTAGTTAGTAAATGCTTGAAGCTGGGCTCAGGTGGTTCGTGCCTGTAATTGTAGCTACTCAGGACGCTGAGATGATGAAGGTTTGAAGCTATTCTGGATAGACAAATCCAAGGGACTCTTAATTCTAGTCAAGGAACACAAATCTAGAATTGAAGATATGACTCAAGTATCAGCTTTGTACAGAAAAGGCTACACAAAAATTACTAGCACCAAAAACTGGAAAAAAACCAGTAAAAACATGTTTACTATTTTATTAGTATTACTAAATGATTTCTAATTTATGAATCATAAAAATGAAATCTCTTTGTTTTTCATCTTCTAATAATTGATAAGAAAATCCAAAAGTTTTATGGAAAATTTCACATTCCTGGGATCATTCTGTTCTAACTGAGATTTATTGTTGATTTTTCAGCGCCTGGCTTTGGAGGCTGAGAAGGTTCAAGCAGCTCACCAATGGAGGGAAGATTTTGCAGTAAGAACCTTTTACTACTTGATTTAAGCAGATTGGTAGCTAAGTTTGGAAAGTTATAATCACAATAACATACCTTTTGAATGATAGAATTTGCTGGTGCTATGGAAAACAAAATACAGCCCGTGTTTTGTATGTTCTGTTTTTTGTTTTTGTTTATGCTTCATAAAACCAGGGCCAATTAAATTAGTTGAAATGTTTTATATACACAAGAAAAAAGTCCTCCTTAAGATAATCTCATGTGCAAACATATTTATAAAATACATTTAAAGAACATCAGATTGCAATGGGAATAGTTTGATAATATGAACATACTAGGTTACATTTAAGTTTCTTGTGTTTGGAAAAGCAAGATAAAACCAAAAATCACCTTGATGGTGGGCAGTTTATTGAAAGTGGGATTGAATGTACCCAACCTCTCAAGGTTTAATTTGCTTCATTTGACTGTATATATTCTGCTCTGGCCAGCAGACTTAGCAATGACAGCGTTACACAAGTTTACTTTGATAATCTATGTGTTCCAAGAGGTACTGGCTTAAATATATTCACAACATAAATTCATCTGGGACAATTTTTTTAAAAAATTTTCTGTCCGCCTCCTTGCAGCCAAAAGCACAGTGAAAAAGTATATCCTTAATTGCTGAAATAGTTTTGTTACATAATTGGATTATTAGGATGGAAATGAGTTTCTAATCACTAAAACATTCCAGACAACACATTTTGGAGATGCAACCATGCCCAAAGTTCATTATTAAAACAATCAGAAAGTGGGTGACAGCTTGATTCTACTTTTTAGTATCTTATACAACCCAGTGTTAAATTTCAATTCCAAATCATGGGGTTCAATAGAACACCAAACTGAGGTTTAGGAATTAACACTTTTACTTTGTGATTGATAGATTATATTTCATACCAAAGTAAAATATAAAACCTTTGATTAACATTCCTTTACACTAGTTAACTAACTTTCTGTGCTTGATGCATGTCTATTAGTTTACTAACTACTCTAGTTGACCACTATCATTTTGTTTGATTTTCTCAGTAAATTGGTCACATTACATGAGTATTGGTGTCAGAAAAGTTCTGGCTTTGTCCAAATTGCTTGTCATTGATAGGTTAGTGCCAAATTGCCATCCATGTTGTATAAAAATTAGTGACCAAGTTAAAAAAATTACAAAGTCCTTGCATATTGAGGACAAATTGTTGATTCATTCAATGAAAGGGAATTGGTTGCTATTGCATAGATAAAAGGAAAATAAACTTGAAGAAACTTCATTTCTCAAACAGACAAAAAGCAGCAAAAATAATATATCCAAATAAATATCCTTTGATTTACTCATTGATTGGGAAATGTTTTTCCTTCCCTTTCATATGAAAATGTCATGATAAAAGAAATATAAAATATAATAGATAGAAAGCTAGCTCCACTCAGCTGGCTACTAGTATTGGTACAATGCAACTTTTACTTGTTTAGTTTGGATCTTCCTATATTCATTACTAGAATTCACAGAATCATAAAGGTAACATCTTATGTAACATTATGTAACATTTTATATATATATATATATATATATATATATATATATATGGTGTACACTTTTTGTTTTTTTAAATCTTTGTTTTTACAAATATCATTTCATATTTCAAATAGTCATCAGAAAAGAATAACTTGGAAATAGATTAGTTCTAGATTTTCATATAATTGATATTTTATATAGTTATTGCTTTCTAAGTATAGTTTCCTATGCTTAGGAAACTATAATACTGTAATTTTTTTTAATACAGGACTCAGTAGCACATAAATCATACCTTTAGAAAGAGCTTTTCTGTCTTTACAAAAGTGCTAGGTGACAACCAGTTAGTGCATGGTAGTTATTACATATTTTATTAATGCTAAACCCTTATCAATTTTAAAGCCCTCAACATTTTATTGCACACTTATTTCCAAAAGAAGCTAGTGAGATTATGATACTTTAGGGTGTATTCTTATTTGTGAGATATTAAAATCTGATAACAATTTATCTTGAAATGTAACCCTTACTTCAGAACAGTGCAAGTAAGTAGCATCACTGTTAAGCGAGGCCCAGGATGACATAGTGCCAACAGCAATCTGACATGGTTAAACAGACAAGAAAATATTTTACTCAGTAAATGTTAGGTGTTCTTAGCAAAGTCATCACCCTGTGAGAGAATCATTAAACAAGTTTTGTTTTTCCGTGCCCCTGGGTTTATCAGACTGTTTAGGGAGAATACTTTGAACAAATCGACCATTCCAGGGAAATGCTTCATCATTCTTTAAAGCCTTGTCAGTTCAATTCTCTGGCCTAGTTTCTTGAAGGAATATGAATGTGGTTCATGTGGAATTCATATATTTGCTGCAGAGTACATATCCTTGCAGTTTGTACACTGAGAACTGGGGTTTGACATGCCAGCCATACATATAATCTTTACAATAACCTCCACCCCTACTTTGAAATACTATGAAGTAATAGAACATTGAGCTGGTGACATTGATGCTTGGAGAGCAGACCTGAGTAAAAATTGTCCCAACTTAAGACTTGAATAAGTTAAAAGGACAAAAGTAAGACAAAATTATCCACTTAAGATTTTCCTGATAAAGTCCTTATTGCTCTAGTCCATATTTATAGCTAGGCTAAAATAAATCCCTCAAGGCAAGAATATTATTCAAGTTAATGTTTGGAAAACATAAATAATCCACATTAGTTCTCCCCTTATTTTGTGAGAACATACATTTGCAAATGGCATCAGCATTTCAAAACAAACATTTGAAAATGTTTAATTTGAAGCTTAACACTAGCATATTCTGTTAGGTCCTCCATTTAAACTTTCTAGTCCTTTTAACTTTTAAGATATTTAAGATATGTACAAGTGCAATGGTTCTTTTATACCATCCTTTTATAACAACACTAAGATGATATAGAGGGCAGAAACAGTTTCCTAAAAGGAGCATTAACATTTCAAAAAGTATAATATTCTGCTTCTTTCTTCAAGTATAAGTGGGCAAGTTTCATTAATATTACTTAGGCAAAATGTTCATTAACATTTCCCACTGTGTAATGTAGAGAAATCTCATAAACAACAAAAACAAAAGGAAAAGCCCTGATAAGCATGTAATTCATACTCTCCCTCAGTCCATTTAATTCCCAGTGGAAAATACAACAGAAATAACAAAGGGAGTACTCTCTAAGTGGATTAAGATTTATGCGGTCATGCATTTACAAGTTTAAACTAATATTTGTAAATAAGCAGTGCCTACCATCTGCCTTTCAAGTCTCCATGCAACTTATGGGTGGAAACAGTGACATTTCATGTCACGTATGATGGACAAGTTATTTCATTATGGGCAAGTGGGGAAACGGGGGGTGGGGTGGAAAAGAGCTCAGGAAACTAATTGTTCCGCATGAAATACTTGCTATTATTTCTACCAAACAGATCTTTTCCAATTGTATTTGAAATCTCATTTGATTGCACTGCAATGGTTGGTTAACTAAAGTAATTTTGTTTTCAACTAAGCCTGCAATATTAATTGTACTTACACATGTATAAACATAAGGGGTGTCTAATTTGTATTTGTATTTTAATAACCTGAATCTTTATGTGTGGTTTACTAGTGCCAGCTTGTTGTTTTGCTGGTTCAGTACAGATGTGTAGAAATTGATCAGTAAATAAAACATGTGAAGAGTCCTCGTTAGCTTCAGATTCAAATTAGAAAGTAAAATTCATTTCTAGTGAAATTCAATGTTAGATTTATTTAATTCTTCAATGTAGCTTTTATTTTTGATTTATTAATTTTTTTGTTGGTCATGAGGCTTGAACTCTGTGGCTGGGCACTGTCCCTGAGCTCTTCAGCTCAAGGCAAGTACTCTACCACTTTGAGCCACAGTGCCACTTCCGGTTTTCTGATGAGTAATTAGAGATGAGTCTCATGAACTTTCCTGCCCGGGCTGGCTTTGAACCGCAGTCCTCAGATCTCAGCCTCCTGCATAGCTAAGATTACAGGTGTGAGCCACTGGCGCCTACCCTATATTGTATAATTTTAAAAAGTAATTTTCCAACTCATATTTGGAAATAGGCATTGATTTCGTATTATCACATATAAAACTTTGTGTTTGGAAAGAAAGCGTTGTGTTTGGGTAAAATTTAAAAGTACTGATATTCCATGTTTTTTTTATCTGTCCTTATTCATTTCATGGAATTGCATTATTTTTGTTACTTGAAGATAAATAATTGCAAATATGTGAAACAAGAAACATCATACTGTATGATAGTTATAAAGGGAAACAATTCCTTTCAACTTGGTTTGGGTTTAAAATATGTAATAATGGAATTTTTCTGGGTAAATACATTTTGGCTGATTGAATAAATGAGAAAATATAATAGACCACCAAAATGATTTAGACTTTGTCTAGATTTTATCTTTTTTAGTTTCTACTCCTCAGTGATACTTTTTTTGTAACATTTTTTGCCTTGTGAGGATATTTTATTAGTTCTATGTAACAGTTTTAGGAATCTGATATTAAGACACATTAAATGGAACTACAATACAAAATTAATTTATCTTCAAGTTCTTAAAAAAATCATTTAATGGAAAGGAGCCAGGTTAGTTTAGTATGCCTTTGTAAACGTATATAAATATATGGGGTAAGAAAGGACTATATCACACTAGAGTGAAAGATAACAACTATGGGTTTTAAATTATTTTTGCAGTGGTGTCCTCTATCATTTATTTATCATTCTGGAAATAAGAATAAGTATCTTTAACAATGTGTCACTTATCAAAAATACTAGTTTTACCCTTAATAGCTTTTAATATTTCCTGGTGTTTTTGGATTTTTCTATCAGTTCAGGTACAGCCCATAACAGGGCATTGCATGATAGTATAATAGAAACCCCTACACAGAGGCACTGTAGATACCATGTCCAGTGGTAAATAAAATGTAGCTATAAACAGGGCTAGGAACATTTCTTTTCCTCTCCACACTTTGGAATGGAGGAAGAAGTTCAAAGCAAGGACAACCATTCCTGACTGAAGAAATAAAGAAGTTGAAAGAAGGATAACTGTATTATTTAGTACAAATGTGTTGTGCAGATATCCTGGGATTGAGATTATGAACATAGGCATAAATTATTTGAAGATTTCTGGAATTATTGACAGCGTTAAAAGAAAGAGCAGTTGTATAGGGCACCCAATAGTTACATTGCTGTTCAAGCCAGAGTCAATTACTGCCACCAGTTGGTGCCAAATTACAATTGTCAAAATATAGTTTTTGTTTTTGTTTGTTTTTTAAACTCAGGAATGTTTCTTATATTAATTTCTGGACCACCAGACAAATTCAAAGATGAAAGCAAAAAATAAGCATTGCATATTATTGCAATTTATATATAATGTATTTGACTTCCTTGTTTAAAAGCCATCAGTGTTGGCCATTTATTATCTATTCAGGGTATACTAGGCCTAGTATGATGTAGCCTTTTCTAAGCATCTACTACCACTGACTTGAAAAAAAATTTTTTTTTCATCAGTTGTGGGGCTTGAACACAGGGCCTGGGTTCTGTCTTTGAGCAATTTTGGTCAAGGTTAGTGCTCTACCACTTTGAGCCACAAAGAACCTCTACCAGTTTTCTGGTGGTTAATTGGAGATAAGAGTCTCACAGAGTTTCCTGGCCTAGCAGACTTTGAACTGGTCCTCAGATCTCAGCCTCCTGAGTAACTAGGATTATAGGCATGAGCCATGAGCCACCAGTGCCTGGCCACTTACCTGAACTTTAAATCCAGCACAGAGAACAATATTGTTTGCCTGAAACAATATCCAATATCCTTTTGTTCATTCTCAAGCATTTTGATAATTTCTGCGTAGCAAACTTTTCCCTCCTTGGTTCCTCAAGGCTTTAGTTTACCAGTTGGATTTGCTGATGTGTATGCTCCGCTAACGGCATATGCAACAGCGTATAAGAATTTCCCCTTGCCTTTTCATCAATAAATGTAAACTTCCTAGGATAAAATGTGGTTCAATGCACTCCCAATAAAACGAGAGTCTCATGTGCTGCATGACAGGGAACAGCCTATAAATGCCTTTAAAAAATTACTTGTAGGATAGGGACATCGGCTTTTACTTCTAAACATCGCTGTCAGTATTACTGAAGAGATAATGAAAAATGTGTTTGAACTGTATTTGTATGTATTGGAATATATTTATCCACAGCTGTGGCATAGTTACAAAGAGCTGGGCTTCAAGTTAGGGGAATTTACTTCAAATTTTGGGCCTGTCAATAACTTGCTATGCAGTTTTGGCAAACTAATTGTTTCTCTGAATGCCAGTTCTTTATCTAAAATCTGTTGGCTCTGTGGTTTCTACCAGAATAACTACCTTTCTAGGATGCTTAATAATTGCCTTTTCAAGTTTTTGTGAGCCCTGTTTGTCTTCCATGGAAAAATATTTCTAGAAAATTCAAGTTTGTCTCAGGTGATCACAAATAGTTTTGCCTTCTCCCTTGATGGACACTGTCCTGTTCTAGTGAGTACCTGCCAGTTCCATCTACTGTTTGTTTGCCTGGGTTCTCAAGCTGAGACTTCCTTGAGCTCCAGTCACAGTGTGCCTGTGAGACCATAGGATGACTCTATTCTCAACCTTAAGAGTTTTTAATGATCCTACTTCCTGTGCCACAAGAAGAAATGAAGAAAATGATACAATTATTTGTTTACTTCTTCCTTCTGGTGGAACATACATGCCTCTCCTTGAGAGGCTTTTTTTCTTACCTTATCCTTATCTTGTCAGCGGCCTTTGAACTCTTTTCCATGTACTTCTTATCTTCAGAAACAATCAGTTGACCTACAGCAAATGTATTCATGAAAAAGTGTTCTCAAAATCTATATGTCACACTTCTGAGTCATCATTGGAGGAGTTTTGCTACATATTTCCATAAAGTCTTGAAATTAAGTGAGGTAATTATTATAAATATGCCTAGAATTTTGGAAGGTTTTCAATTTTGGAAGGTTTTTCTCTTTTAACACAGGGACACTATTCTGCTAGATATTTTTTCTCCCAAGAAGTTGGGGTGAGTAGAGACTAATGAATATTTCCATTTATAGGAGATCTATCAGGACTGAGCCCAAGGGCAATAGCTATTCCCATATATTAACTTTTGTATTGAGAAATAGCATCAGATACTGAAATACTTTTAATCTAGAAGAGTTTGAGATATATTAATGGCACTATTACTATTGCTCCTGGAAAGAGATATTCTTTCAACAATTGAAGAAGTGGTCTGAAAGCTTTGCTTCCTGAAGCATTAATGCTTCAGTTAAGCTTATCAATAAAATGGAAATATTTGTCTTAACCGACAGACTTCTATCTCTACTGTCGCTAGGCAGGTAAGCTCTTTGAGTATAGATTCCAGCTTAAGTCATGTATGAAGATTATTGCCTTTCTTAAAACCTAATGACAATCCAAAGCTAATGGCTAAATAAATATTAAGTAAAGTTTTATTAGTGGTCTCATTATCTTTTTAATTGGACTTGCGTTTCTTCTTCTTTTTTTTTTTGGTCCAGTCGTGGGGCCTGAACTCTGGGCCTGGGCGCTGTCCCTCAGCTCTTTTAGCTCAAGGCTAGTGGTCTACCACTTGAGCCACAGCACCACTTCCGGCTTTTTTCTTTTTGCTTATGTGGTGCTGGGGAATCGAACCCAGGGCCTCATGCATGCAAGGTAAGCACTCTACCACTGAGCCACCTCCCCAGCCCCAGACTTGCGTTTCTTCTATATGTTTTGTAGTGAGACCTGCAAGGTATGCAGCAACCTGCCCTCATCTCCAAATATCTTGTGTCTGCTGTAATCAGTTGTACTTACAAAATGGTGTTTTCTTCTTGAAACATATTCTCAGAGAGTTCCAAAATGAATGCATGAATGCCAGCAAGATATTATGTACATATAATCAAAATATCAATTTAACTCCTATTTTTGTCTTATGTCTGCATGTATTTCTGTTCAAGTGTTTCCACTCTTCAAGTGTCATGAAAATATTTTTGATCATCCTAATGTTAGTATGTGCATTGGAATATCATTTCCTAACTGTTCACAATCAGGGAACTCTAATTCATTTTACATTTCCACACTTCAATGATTACAAATCTGAGGTGCTTATTTTCTAAGGGTTTAAGTTTTGAAATAAAGAGCATTAGTTACTCTCTAGAGAGATTAGATCACAGAATCTAAGTTGTAATAAATCTTAAAAATATGTGGTTCTGTCACTGAATTCTTTCTTTATAATCCTTGTGCTGAGTGAAAATGACCAAATCATGAGATAAGCTTCTTTCTTTGGCTTGAGGGGAAATGAAACAGCCTGAAAGAGACTATCAGTGCTTTCCTTCTTTTCATATTACAGACATTAATTCTGAGGCATCCCCGTACTTTCTGTATTTTAGACTTTTAGTGAAATTCTGATTCATATATGTATCTTGTTAATTTAATAACTTAGATAATAGGTCCAAAAGTTTCTCTTTCCTGTAGATGTTTACTTCTTTATGGCAGCAAGGAACAATGATGGAAGACATACATAATTTTCCTCCAGAAATTAATGACAACAAATAGTATTTTACTTTGATCTTACTGTTTATCTTCATATCTGAATGCATATAAAGAATCGTAGAAGTTTGAACACTGCATTCTCTCTGACAAGCATTTGGATGGCTTGCTTGTTGAAGTGTCCTTTCTCAGCACTTTCAAAATGTCAAGGATGTTTTATGGATTATTATAAATTGTCTTAGTCAAACTGTGACTCACAAAACAAGCATCTGTGTCAACAGAAGCCAAAGTCTAGGTACAAAAGCACTCCTTGGCCGTGTTGGAAACTTTTGTATGTTCAGAATGAACATGAGCCAATGCACTATAATACCTAGCTATGTCTGAGATTGCCAAAGAGTTCTGCCTTCCAACTGCTGAAAGTAGCCCAAGCCTACTATTGAGCAAATTAAGTTCATCAAAGTATTTTGATTTCAGAGATATCAAACATTTATTGTGTGGTTTGATAGGAGCTCTACTTAAATATGATAGTGCTACTCAAGTTAGTAATACTCAAACAATTTTAACAACAAATGATAACACATTTATGAACAAAATACTTTGAGAAAAAGTCCAAATGTATCAGGGAAGAAAAAATGACTCAGCTGTTCATTTTCATCTGTTCCTGGTCCTACTTCACATGTAAATTATTAAAACCAATATGTGATTAGATGCATAGTGTGGTTATTTAAATTATGCATACCAATATCTTTTTTTTTTTTGGTCAGTCATGTGGCTTGAACACTGGGCCTGAGTGTGGTCCCTCAGCTCTTTAGCTCAAGGCTAGCCCTCTACCACTTGAGCTACAGCACCAATTCTGGTTTTCTGGTGGTTTATTGGAGATAAGAGTTTCACGGATTTTCCTGCCTGGGCTGGCTTTGAACCGTCATCCTCAGATCTCAGCCTCCTGAGTAGCTAGGATTACAGGCATGAGCCACCAGCGCCCCACTTGCCAATATCTTTTTTGAGAGGAAAATTAGTTTATGTACTCTTATACAAAAAGATCTTGCTTTCTTAATTATTTCTATATTTGTTAAAATCTGCAATTAATTCACCTAGAAAGATGTATAATTTCCATGTGAAAAGAAGGAAATTACTTGAGAATGTAGAGTGAAAATTGACTCCATAGAAAATGAGAGAGAACTGAGATCTGATTTACTTAAAAATTGATTTCCACCCTGTTCCTTGAAAAGATTGATTGATCTATAGCCATCCTGTAATTTAACAGCTTTCAGGCTTCCCTGGGGTTTTATTTTTGACTAAGCAGTTTGGTTCCAAAAGACTTCCTGCTGGGAAAACTGGTACCAAAAGTAAATAGAATCCCAGAGTAAAGAAACATCAACTAAACAAGTAATTAAGTGGGCATTATTGGCACTGCCTGTACCTAAGTTTTTAAAAGTAAGGTTTTCTGGATTGAGACTAAATTGTGGAACATTAAGTTGATCATATAGTGAGCCAGTGTGCTACATTTGGAATCATTATTTATTTTTATTTATTTATTTATTTATTTTTGTGGAAATACCGTACAGAGGGGTTACAATTAAGTGAGCAAGGTAATGAGAACATTTCTTTCTTTCTTTTTTTTTTTTGTCCGTCGTGGGGCTTGAACTCTGGGCTTGGGCGCTGTCCCTCAGCTCTTCAGCTCAAGGCGAGCGCTCTACCACTTGAGCTACAGCACCACTTCCGGTTTTATGGTGGTTTATTGGAGATAGGAGTCTCAAGGTCTCTCCTGCCCGGGCTGGCTTTGAACCGCAATCCTCAGATCTCAGCCTCCTGAGTAGCTAGGATTACAGGCGTGAGCCACCAGCGCCCAGCATGAGAACATTTCTTATCAAGCATTGTTGCCTCCTCCTTTGTTTTCCCTTCCCATCCTTTCCCATCTACCCCCCGCCCCGTCCTCCCCCCACCCCAAAGTTGTTAGGAAATGGAAAGACTTGAAAAAATTTTATTAAGTGAAGTAAGCCAGGCCCGAAGAAGCATAGGTCCCATGGTTTCCCTTATTTTCTATAGCTAGTATATGTCTGAGACGAGCAGAAATGGTCAGATAAGTTGATGTTAGGTGAAATGAACCCCAAAATAAGACTCAAATGTTTTTTTTTCTTTCTTGTGATTGTTTCTAACATATTTATAAGATTATTTCTTTGTTGCTTTATATGTCTCTCCCCCACTGTATAGCCCTGTTTTCATTGTATTTGATATTGGTATAATTTGGGGAGGGGAAGGGAAAAAAACAAATTGTTTAAATAGAGATACAGTTAGACCCATTGCAACAATGAGATGTACAAGTCGTTATGTAGGAATCATTATTTTTTAATTATCCCATTAGATATTCTGTGATTACATTTGGGGATGCAATTAGGGTTTTAGAATTTATTTATTTAGCTCTGAGTGTTTAATCATAGAACAATTCTCTTGTAGTTATTTGCCCAGATTAAATTTCATTTTATCCTTTAGTAAACAGTTATAAGTCAGTTGAGTGGGGGAATAGAATACCTAACTGTATTAATGTATTGAAACTATCAGAGTGAATACACAATACACTATGCTTAAATCATTTCCACCTCAGCTGTATGCTGCTGACCTATGTCACTAAACTTCTCTAGTCCACTATCCAGGGATATAGTCCTAAGAAAGACAGTAATTAGTCATACTCTTTCTTCATGCTGACAAGACTTTTCCATCCCCTTTCACTCTTACTTATTTTTCCCTTTTTTATATCCTTGGCATTATAGTTGCCTTAGATGACAAGATAATCAGTCAGGGAGATTTGAAAAAGCACCAAGAACACTTTAGAGCCAATTCTAACTCTGTTGTACCAATCATCTTTTACAAATGGCAAAGAATATCTGGGGAGTTCATGAGGAGACAACAATTGTATTCAGAAATTGAGCATTAAGGATTCAGTGTTTCCATACTAAGTTGCTTATCATGCTTACCAATATATTTACACACAGCATTAAAAATGTATTATATACAGTAGTATCAGTAAATGAAAGGGAAAGTTAATTTCCATCAGAGGAAGGCATCTGAACCTTGATGACAGCTAGAATAGGAACATGTTTATTGTTTAGTTACTTACTAACTTTGGGAACCACAGTTTCTTCTTCTGTAAGCTGTAATAATTCACAGGTCTTCAATATTTATGATGAGGATTTCATGAAATGCTATACATTTCCATAGTAGGTAATTATTAAATAGAAATCATATTGATATCATTAGTTATTTGGATGAATAAATAATGTTTGCAAATGTTTGTTTACCAGAGATTACAAAAGTCAATTGGCATTAGTTACTTGGATCACATTTTGTACTTCTAAATTTGCATGTTTCTTAATAGTGATATGCACACAGACATACACTAATAGATAGGCAGACAGACAGAGACAGAGACAGAGAGAGAGAAAGAGACAGACAGACAGACAGACAGACAGACAGATAGAGATATGGATGTGCTATGAGGTTGTCCTATTACGGAAAAAATGTTATTTTATTTGAATTCTCTGTTGCCTTTTAAACCTCTACACATAAATAAATATTACACACTTATTACATCTTTCACTTATTTTTGTGCTAGAACTTACATTTTGTACTCATGCGTACAGCAGAAGAAAGAATGAAGGAAAGAAGTTTGAGAAGTGAATGGGAATTGCTCAGAGGCAGATAGGGACAGGAAGCACTATTTGAAGGAGTTTTTATGTGGGATGAGAAAAATATCTTTGACTCTACATCCATGATGCTTTTCACTATTCTACAATCTTTGTTAGAAGGAGCTTATTACTCAAGGCAAAAATCTCATTTAACGTTTTCATCAGAAAGGACAGTGGCTACTGATCTGGATATCCTTTTTTCCCCCAACTGTCAAAAAGCTTAAGGGTAAATTTATGTTTAATTACTGGATAATAGGATCCCCAACAGTTATCTTTTTCCTCTTTCTAAAGATTCTCATTTTAATTCGTATTGTTGAAATATTTAAGTGTCTTCTTCAAAAGATATTTTTTTTCAGTTTTCTCTGAGTGGAATGATACATTTTAGAGCATTGAATGCTTCATAGTATTGGAGGATGGAGAGATGATTTTAAAAAGACTTTACTCAGAATTTTAAAAACTGATTTTTTTGCTGCCCCTATTAAAAATGCAGTTAAAAGTGGACTAAATAAAAAGAAGTAGTCTTCCAAACAAGAATAAAAGCCACAACTGAATACATTTTTGTGTGTTTTCTAATTGTAAAAATACTGTACAGAAGGTTACAGTCACATGAGCAAGATAATGAGTACATTTCCTATCGAGCATTGTTGCCTCCTCCTTTGTTTTTCCTCTATCATCTCTTCCCTCTCATCTCCACCTGGCACTGGAATTTGTAAACGTGATGCTTTGTCTTCAATAAATTTATATTATACATATATATTTATGTATACAAATTTATATTATATATACATAGACTGTCATAAACTTTCATGTAATGTGTCACTATTGGATCCCACTCTAGAAGGATTGTTCAATGAAAGTTGGGAGAGAATGACAAAATGAGAGCAATTCTCAATTGTGCAATTGAATGATTACCTTCTTGTTATTGAAATTTGCCTCCTGAATGTGTAAAATAATAACTAGTTTATTGAACATCAGAAAAGAAACAACCATTTATATTTCTTAATCTTCTACACTGTATCACATAGGCTTTCAAGTTTGTTTTGCTTTGTTTATGAGCCTGCTGTTTTAAATTTACAAATGGTAATTATGAGAATTTTATTATTGATAGTATGAATGCTTTGGTTAATCCTTGAGCAATTTATTCTTTTTGTCATTTGAACAAAACAGCTTTAAAAACAAAATAAAATGTGTAGGAGCAACTGGAAGCTCTTAATATGCAGGACCTGGCAAGTCTCGCTCTTTCATCCCCAATTGATTTCAAGGATGACCTCTTCCTGGGAAAGGCATTTGTTAGACCTGGTGTGAGAGTTTAGGTAGAGGACATAATGTACAGTTGGAACAAGAAACTAACTGGTTACTTAGGCCACGGAAATCAGCTATGAGACTTGCTACATGGCAAATGTTAGAACGCTCTTTCTTTCTCAGGGGTTAGCTCATATTATCAAAAATTACAAACTTCTACCAAATTATCAATGCAAATGTTTTGATAATAGTTCAGTATATTTCAATGTGTGAATAAATTAAGTGAATCATGTCTGCTAGTTCTACATGTAACTTTTTTTTGGGGGGGGGGTCCGGTAGTGGGCCTGAACTCTGGGCCTGGGCGCTGTCCCTCAGCTCTTCAGCTCAAGGCTAGCGCTCTACCACCTGAGCCACAGCGCCACTTCTGGCTTTTTTCTCTTTGCTTATGTGGTGCTGAGGAATTGAAACCAGGGCCTCAAGGATGCAAGGCAAGCGCTCTACCACTGAACCACCTTCCCAGCCCTACATGTAACATTTTAAGTCTTATCAAACATGATATATCTGACATATATTGAACATACAATAAATCTGAATGAGTTAAGAGTTCTTTTGACATTGCAAAACAAGTAAAACACACAGTGGTCTTTCTAGAGAGTTCAGTTTTCTGAAGCCTAGAGAAGGTAGTAATTTTGAGATCACTCTTGAAATCACAGTTCCAATTTCAATTTCAAAGCTAGCAATTAGTGATAAAATGTTCTTCTCCTTAAAAATGTCTTCTAGCATTAACATTTAATGATTCTAATAAATAGCTATGTGTTATAATAATAATATAATAATCTTTGAAATTAAGATTAATAGTCTTTTATATGCTGCATCTTATAACCTTAATTTATAAGTCTTTCCAGTCTTTTATGTTCAAAATACAAATAAACATCATTATCTTTTTATAAGTTTGGGGGATATTTTTTCTAACTCAAATTCATTATCTGAAATTCAAATTTAATTGACTGACTTGTGTTTATCTGACAAAACTTTATTATCACTACTATCTTTATCTAAATGTCATCAATTCCATAAATGCTAAGGATGAAATTAAATATACTTACCACAAAAATGATATAAAATATGGTCATATGTTCAATAGCTAGAATTTGTCATTCACTGTGTGTGTGTGTGTGTGTGTGTGTATGTATATTTCAAATCCCATGTTGTAGGTGATAAATTTATACAACATTATCTGCCAACTTAATAAAACAATTTAAATAGCAAAGATTCTCATATGCAAAGAAAAGTCAGCCTGGGCTTTATTTAACTTTCTATACTATTTATTTGATTTATCTTTTAAGTAGTCTCTAAGCAGTTGCTAAGTAATACTCAATTACTTTAAGGTGAAACCAAAGTGTATTATATACATAAATATTTATCAGCTTTGATTAATCAGTATTAGGCATATTTTATATCATTGTGTCACTATATCTATGTATAACTTGATAAATGTAGGTTCTGGGTGCACAATTAGATAATGTCATATGATCTACTGTCAGCTCCTTTAACCACTTTGAGTGTTTTAAGATCTGTTATATTTTTACTAAACATAATCCATTAAAGTAGCCAAAAAGTATACAACATACTAGAGGGGGGAAATGGAGCCTTCTAATTTCGTAGAGGAAATGGTGTTGATAAAGGTTAATTGGTGCTAATGTATTCTCTTCATTTTGCTCACCTGGATGTCAACTTTAAAATTGCTTGATTCTTTAAAATATTTTTTATATTGAGGTTTTTATGTGCCAATATGATCAAACATTGAGTTTGTTGATGTGTTCCTTTGTTCAATAACACATCTGGAATCAAAGTTTAAAACATAAATGCCTTTGTAATTGGCTAGAGTCACAGCAAAATTTCTCTTCTGTATTGAAGTGACCCAGCTTAAGTTTGAAATAACTTTGAAATATTCTTTAGCTGATTGCCTTATTGACCTTAACTTCTTCATTCAAAGACTATCTATATGTAAGCATATACACAGTCATATGTATGTATGTATATACATATATATATATGTATATATACATAAACACATTAAAGTATGGCAAAAGAAGTGGAAAATTCCAGTGTTGTATCTCTTTTAAGCCATGAACTTACAGTTTAACAAAATGAAGACCAGGAAGCTGGAACATACTCCGCATGCTGTGTGGTGGGAGTGAGGTGAACAGCGAGGTCACAAATGAATGGAGAGAGGAAGAGTGAGAAAAGATAGTGGTAATATTCAATGTACATATGTAAAAATTGGGACAGGTAAATTGAGGGGTTGATGGATTGGTTTAGGAAAAACAGGGGAGTCTCATGAAGAGGTGACACTCAGAAACTGAATTGAAACCTCCTTGTGCAATTGCTTCATGATAATAATATATAAATTTAATATTTTAAAAGGGGGAAACGGAGGGATAAACCGCCCCAAACTAAATTTCCTTATTTATGCTCACCTAAAATACACGTTATTTTTTAAGTTTAGGAATGTTTATCTGATGTTTAAAACTTCTGTTATGTTATACTATTTGTATATATTTTAATAAATATATTTTGAGTATTTAAAACCTTGATTATAACTGTATAAAAATCATAAAATAATTTGAATTTTAGATAACAGTTATACTGATTGGTCTCTTGAACATTTGGAAAACTTCTTCAGAAGAATTTTAAAGTAAATTATTGTGGAAACCCTTTGAAGTTGGAGCTTTTTGCTAAATTTTTGATGAGAAGACAAAGCAAACATTAGATAGATTAATTCAGTTGCTTACTGCCACAGGCTAGAAACTGGTTCAAGAAGTGGAATGCTGATCTCTTTGTCATTTATAGTTGTATGCATATTATTTAATATTTGATAAAGTATACATTCTAAAAATTCATCATGAAAATTAAAATGATAAATTTATTGAAATGAAGCAGGAACTTTCTTTCCCTTTTATCTCCTTGCCCTCCGCCCTTTTAAAATAAGTTTGAATATGTTGTGAATTTAAGATTCCTTGAGGATCTTTTGGATTGTTTCTTTAAGTGATTAACTTTGCATGTGTGCTCTCTGTGTGTATGTGTGTGGATGGTGTGGGTGAGGGGTGGAGAGGGATGGTGGGGGCAGAGTTTAGACATTGGATCTCAGACTCAGGGCTTAACATTCTCTCTTGGCTTTCTTGTTCAAGGTTGGGCTCTATCATTTGAGTCACACATTCAGTCAGAAAATTAACATTTTTAACAACTATGCATGATTTAATTAGGGATAATTTATATCTGAATCAGTGAACAATTTGAATTTGAAAGGCTCTTTGAAATGTACCTTGATTAAATATAGTTATTAGAACTAGCCTAATGACATGTAGGTTACTAAGAGTATTTGTTTGTATTCACAGCAATTATACATTATTCAAATAAAATTAGAATTATTCCATTATTTTCTTTTGTGGAGGCACTTATGCCTTTAGAGATTATTTTTATATACAAGTAGCACAAATATAGACTGTATCTATACCTTTTCAAGACATAATGAGTTCTACTTTAGTAACATTTTACTATATTAATGAAAAGTAGCAGTGGTTGATCTAGAATAGTCAGTGAGGAAAGAAATTGCCAGATTGTTCCTGGTGCCTGTAAAGAAATTGATGATGTTGGTTGGTGGAAGTTATCCTAAACATCTCAATTAAGATGCACAGTTACTATTTTCAGGGATAAATGAATATACTTTTCTTTGACATTTCAAGACCAACAGAAAATTAATGATGAAGAGGAGGTTCTTCTCAAAGTGTCATGTGCTTCTACAGCAAATGTCAGAGATTTCAAATAGCAAAAAGCAAAGATTTGCTACTGTTTTTTCAAAATACAAAGAGATCTGTGTGTTCTGTTGGATAATTCCCATGAGAAGAGAAGCAAAGTAATCAAAGACTCACTAAAAACAAACAAATGAACACAGATACTAGGTTTTTTTCTTCTATGATCTGAAGCTAAGCAGTTACTCAGTGGAAACTTCAAAACACACAGGGATTTTAGGGATAATGTTTCTTAGCCAATTTTTCTTCATGGGAGCAGGGTATTTAAGTCTAAGACAGCCCCAGTGCTGACTGACTGGTACTGACACTCATCTGCTGAGTTAGTTATAGACTCCGTACTTACAATTATTCATTCTTTCCCCTGCATACATCTTAGCTCACACAAACACACATGGGCCCAGTGCTCCTGTAGTTTCTTCCTGAAAGTGTCTGCAGGTCTTACCCTTTGCGTTTTCCTTAGATGTTTATAAAACACAGGAGACAAACCATCAGTCAATAACAACATGTGTTGTTGGAATGTCACTCAGTCTCCTCACTATGGATATGAGGATTTTGTGATAGCCTAAATATTATCACAGACAGAGATTGTTAGGGGAATTGAGCCCCAAGCTAGTCTTTTAGAAACCATGTTTCAAATTCATTTATCCCCATGTCTTATTTTTATACTTTTCTGTTAGTATTTTCTAAGGTTAATTCCTTCTCCCCCACCGAAGGAAAAAAAAGTACATATTTTAAGACTTTGCATTCGTCTCTAGTAAACAAAACTTACAATAGCAGGAGAAACCAGTGCTTCCTCATATAGGGAAAACATAGGAAAGAGGAGGAAAATGAGTTGGGAATACAAAGAGCAGCGTTCTATAGAGAAAAGACATTTGAAACTCAACATACTTAAAATGATCATATATTATAAAAGTAAATTTTGTCAGGGTTAACTCATATAGTAAATATAAATGCTTATCACATCATAAATGCATAATAAATGTGTCTTGTCTTCTCTCATCTTTCAGTGTGTCCTGTCTTCTCTCATCTTTCCTGTCTTCCATGCTCTCATTATAACAGTGAGGGATGAGGAAAATTGATTTAATAATTACTAATTTTCTGTTCTTTGATGTTCTAAATTTGGAGAGATTATTTTACATTCAGTATTTCATTGATCATAATACAAGTTTTTCTATTTTGTTTTAGTATGGTAGTTTTCTGAGGTTGATATGATGACTTTGGGAATGAGCTGGTAATGATACAAATGGACAGATTAACATGAGTTCATTACCAGGCTCTTACATATTATAGTCCCATGCTAGTAACTTTGATCATGAGTCATGAAGAGCTGTGGTTTTTCTATGTCAATAGGAAGGAGCATGAGAAGTGAAATATTTTGGTGGGTTAAATATTAATGCTTTCGATGATGATACCAAACACTTCAGTAGAATTTCAGATGAGAGGAAATTAAAGCAAGTAAAACAAGGTCCTCAATTTTATGTCTGTGTTTGCTCAATTCTGTGCTGAGATTCGTGAAGATTTTGTGTCTGGGGAAAGTAATGCATTTATCTTCCCATCTTCTACATTTACTTTTCTCCTATGGTTTAATTTCATTATGATAACATTTGCATCAACACTGTAACAATAGCTTTACAGGTCAGTTTCTATCAAAGTTTATCAGGTAAAGAAATACATTGTCATTGCAAGATCAATCCTTTTTTGATGGCCAAGAACCAAAAAACTCTAAAATTATAGTTGATTTAGAATTTCTATTTGGAATTATCTTAATTTTACTGTCAAGTTGATGTACAGAGGGGTTACAGTTACATATGTAAAGTAGTGAGTACATTTCTTGTTGAACATCGTTGGAATTTTCATTTTTAGTTTTTTGGAAGTTCTTAAAAGAATGTAAGTGTTCTTTAATGGTCTTGAAGTTTAAAATCTGCATATAATTTCTCTATTTAATACACATTCATTTTGTTTTCTTCATTTCTCGTAAGTTTGTGATAGGTCTTTTTATTGTGCTTGTGCCAGTCCTGGGGCTTGAACTCAGAACATGGGCACTGCCACTGAGCTTTCTTTGCTCAAGGTTAGTGCTCTACCATTTGAATTACAGCTCTAGATTTTTGGTGGTTAATTGAAGATATGAGTTGTACATAATTTCCTGTTTGGTCTGTCTTTGAACCATAACCTCAGATCTCAGTCTCCTGAGTATCTAAGGATTACAGACCTGAGTCACTGGCATGTTGCTTCCAATAATCTCTTATAGCTTGTGATCCTCATTTATTGGACCATAGCAGTTAAAAGAACATTCCACTCATTTGGATAGCATTATCTTTAAATTGTTATACAAATAAGTTTTAATTCTACATGTCAATTTGTAAATACAATGCATCCTGACCAGTGTCACCCCTTTCATCATTCCCCACATCAGCTATCCTAAGCCCGCCTATCCCTTCAGTTTCCTAGTTCCATATGCACATAGACTCACTGAGGATTCTGACTGTATTTGCCCATCATTCCTCTCTCCATTCTTTGCCACTTGCTCTTAAATCACATTGCCCTCGAACAAGACATGTTTCAGCTTCTTAGTAATCATGTTGTTAAACTATCTATTACTTAATCGATGGAGTCCCACCATAGAAATCTATCCCTGAGTGTGCAAACTATAGTTAGAGTCTGTATGTATGTATATGACCCTGTCTATGTTTTCATAGAATTATATCTTAATTCTGTCACATATGAGAGAAGACATGTTCTTTGTCTCTCTGACCTTGAATTTCTTCACTCAATGTTTCTTTTTGGTGAATACTCCACATGGTTTTCTCATCTAAGGTGACATTTCCAATTGTGTTAATAGTTTTATAATATAGCTTGAGGCTAAAATCCCTTTGGACAGTAACATAATTAAACAGGTTCAAGAAACATGGATCTATTGTCTTTTGCTGTGACTATTTCTCTTTTATGGCTTTGGCTAAATCTAATCTATTTGTAATTTATAAACACCAATGAATGTTGCCTAATGGAGATTCCCAAAGAAGATATATAAATTAATGTTTAATGAAAACAAAAGAAATATGCTTACAATAGGTCAAAGTGGTTTTTCAGTTTTGTTGTTTACTTATTAAGTAAAGAAACTAGTATGAAATTTATATTTTAACCCAGATTTTAAAAAAGGAACATAGAACAAATGAATATTTCTCCAAGTTAAACATTAAATTTCTTATTAAATTCTTATTAAATTTCTTATTAAATTATAGTGTAGGAATTAAAAGTCTGAAGAAGCAATTTTCCATGTGGACTTAAGATGCTGTGAAGGATGACTTAAATATTAGAACTGAAAATTAGATTTGTTATACTCATCTACAAATAGGTCATTCCAAGAGCGATGAGAGGGTTTATTACTTGATGTTGGACATAAATATGTTAGAGACTATTACTGCTATTCCTACTTTTCCATTACACAAAGATAATATTGATAATACCTACCACTCTGGATTTTCATTAGCAATCATGTTTGGAAAATTCACTTTTGTGAATGAGATGTTGGAGTCTGTATATTCATTGCCAATTTTACCTTATACATACATGACATATTAGCTCTCATGATGTGTGTGTCCTATATACCATACCAATCTCTTTTCAATAGTGGTCTCATTTGCAATCTCTTGTCACATGGTATGAAGGAAGATTGCAAGTGTCTTGAGTACAGCCATCTGGTAATACTGGTCTCTACATACAGCTCTGCTCATCTTTCTTCTAAATTACTTCCTTCTAAATTACTTTCTCAGCATGCTTATAAGAGCCACCTCAGACCAACATAACTAGAAAAATACTTTAGAAGTATACCTTTGCATGTTGGTGCACATCCCCCTCCTTTATTCTAACACACAAGCCAAATCCCCACTCTCTCTCCCTCTCCCTCTCCCTCTCCCTCTCTCTCTCTCTCTCTCTCTCTCTCTGTCTGTCTGTCTCTGTCTCTGTCTCTTTCTCTCTCTCTCACACACACACACTTGTGTACACACACATAGCCATACACATTCCAGGTCACTTTCTTCAGACAGCTCTGATGGTTGACACATAGCCTGTGCTACAGTTGTTTTGGTCTCAGTCATTGGCAGTGGTTTATGTTCTAAGCCAAAGTGCTATTAATATGTATTAATAATATGACTTATAGATGATTTCAGCTAACTGGTATGGACCATGTCTTTTTGAAACTATTAATGTAACTCATTTTAATGATTAATATCCATAATTTCCCACCAATTGTGTGCATATTTGGAATTCATAGTGGTAAAAATTACAATGATGATGCCATCCTTTTTCTGTAAGTAATGAGTAGAAACAGCTGCCCAACATGTGTCATGCCATGGATCATGTGTTGAGCCAAAGGTATCACTATGAGAAGAAAATTAGTTAATTGGACAGAAAGCTATTCTCTATTTGAATTTTGATTGTGTTACACATTTCAGATGTTGACTATAACAAATCTGATTTTCAGTTCCAATATTTAAGTCATTCTTGGCAACATCTTAGGTCCACATGGGAGATGGTTACTTCAAACTTTTAACATAAACTATTCACCAGAGGCCAACTTTTGTAAGAAAGCAGCATAAAGGAACCTTCCCTCACAATGCACATTTTTAAGATGGACCAGTCTGTTTTGTCCAGGTTTATTTTTTGACTCCCAGTAGATATCAAGAGTCTACAGTGATTTATCTTTCAACTTCCTAAGGGATGTTTTACATTTCAGTAAACAACAGGATTATATTAGCATGGACCAATTGGGTAAATTTGTTTCTAGGAGATAATAAATAACAAAACTACTTGGTTAAAAATCAGAAACAAAATAATTTGTTCTTGTCATCTGGTGGTGGTTAAATGATGAAAAATATTTCTCTAAGGATTTAATCCGTGAATATAGTTTGAGGCTAGTTCTGACTGTATTCAATCTTATTGTACAGAATGCTCTCAGATCTCTGCATGTGAATGTGGAATACTTTTGAGAGGATGTTTAATAGTTTTGACTAAAATATTTAGGCAGATGGATAATAAAGAAACTGGATGAGTCAATTCTACCATCTGTGCCTATGGTGGTTAGTTTATATGCCATGGTTTCATGAAGAGCATTTTAAGTGATTGATGTTATAACTCTTTGCTCTCTGGAAAACAACAAGTGTGAAGGGATTTTAAGAGAGGATAGATAAATGATTAAGAATTTCTTTCTTTCGTTCTTTTTGTTCTCTCATACATACATTGATTTATAGAGGGAGTGTTTGCTTCTCATATATATTATAGTAGAAGGCTTTGATTTATATGAGTATGTGCCTTCCAAGCATAGTAAGAAGTTTCCAGGTATAAGTAGCTCAGAACAATCTGAAGTGTGCTAAAGCGTGCTAAATTTTTGACCATGAAGAAGTAGAAAGGTGAGACCTTGTTTCCACTGTACAGTGTTAATTTTATTAACAGTTGATTCTCTCACTTACTATAGACATATTTACCAAAATAGTTGTTAAGCATAAAGGATACAGGTCTCTGTGCTTACCCTGAAATCCTGAAATCTCGCTCATTGTCTACGTTAATTGGATTTAAGGGACAGAGGGAAGGGGGAAAGAAGTCTGGGGAGATTTTTACTTCTTTAATTCTATTCTCTTGGGCCTTATTTTTGAATTTGGAAATTTCTTCTCCTAAATGTTTGGTAATAGAATGCATTTTACCCAAAACTTGAATTTGGATGACCTCATGCCAACCACTTTTCTTTATTCCTGAGAAAGGTGCTTTCGCTGATTCATTTTAACAGCAGTTCTGCAAATATTTTTGTGATTCAGTGACGTGAATCATTCACTGAACATGGAGTTAGCCTAACATTGTTACACAAATTTTAATATGTGTATTTTATGTAGCCGAAAAGAGAGCTGTAAATGACTGTAATGTGAAAGAAAATTACTGCCTTGCCAAATTACTATTTTCCTCCAACTTAAATTCATTCCTGGGGCAAATAATTCTGAAACTGTCTAAAGAAAACAAACAAATTATAGCAATTTTTAGTAAAATGTATAATGAACTGGGACTTCAAAAATATTTTATGTGATCAAAATTAAATTCTCATTAAATATTTTCATTGATTTAGGGACATTTTTGCCATAGAGAAAGACTGTATTGACTGAATTCAATCCAAACATAGTTTCTCCAGCTCGTGATTCTTATTACAAATTTCTCCTAATGAAACTGACCAACTGAGACTGGAGGTATGACTCTTGCATGAAGTCCTCAGTTCAAATCTTAGTAACTCCAAAAGAAAACAAAACAAAAACTGAGAAACAATGAACGAAGCAGTTCTACTTAGTATAATAAAGGAACAAAGAGATGTACATGCAACCAATGAAATGTTGGTTTTTCCAAAAATGGAAAAAGAAATATTTATGATACGTGAGATAAAGATATGTATCCATGCACCACTGGCTCAGACCTGCTATCCTTGCTTCTCAGGAAGCTGACATCTGAAGATAGAGGTTTGAAGTCAGCTTGTAGAGGAAAATCTGAAACTGAACTCTAGTTACCTAGCAAAAAACAGGAAGTGTGGCTTGAGTGGAAATAGTAGCATCCTTGAACAAAAAGCTAATCAAGAGTGTAGGCCCTGAGGTCAAGCCCTAGTAAACATACACACACACACACACACACACACACACACAAGCACACACACACAATGCTGCAAACCCCAAACTATTATCAATGTACCCTTAAAAATGTACCCTTAAACGATTTGTTGTAACATTTTTCACTTCCTATAAGGTCTGTCTTATCTGGTTAAATGATTGAGCATATGTATATGTGTGTGTGTGTGTGTGTACATATATGTATATATATCTACAACACACACATATATGTATATATATATATATGCTCACATATGCTCACATATATATTTAACTGTTTCCTTGTGATGTATATATATATATATATGTGTGTGTGTGTGTGTGTGTGTGTGTGTGTGTGTTTAACTGTTTCCTTGTTTTCTTTTCAATAGAACAAAATTTGTTCTTCATGAATTTTATATTTGACTATGTAAGAAATGAATATTTTATTAATGGCCATCCATAGAATAAAAACAAAAAATGTGAATCAGTTTGATTTATCATTTCTAGTACAATAAACTAATTGTAGGCTGTATATACAGGTTGTTTTATATAATTGGCTTGATGATTTTCCATGATGTTGAAGGTCAGAGTAGATAGGTTTAACTCATTTTGAGCTTCCCTTGCTGCAACATAGTATATGTACACATATAGATACAGAACTGCTTGGAATTTAATGTGATTTTTCTATGTTTCTTATTCTTTCTTACTGTGAATTCATGTTTGGCAGGGAATAAAACAAAGGTAAACTTATTCAGCATTGGCTGGAATTCACATTAAGTATAAATTACAGAGCTGCAAGTAGGATCAATGAACCAATAATTAGGTCGAGTCTCTAGTGAGTTTAGAAGATTCTATTGCTTTGTGTATGTGTTGAGTTCTGATTTGGTTTTTTATTTCAGTTACAAAACCAAGGCCTTAAGAAAGACTCCACATAGAGCTCCTATGACCCAGCAATCCCACTTTTGGGCATTTACCCGAATGATCACAAACAAGACCATACTACAGCTACCAACACATTATTTTTATTTACCCTAGCTAAGATATGGAACAACCAAGATGCTCCTCAGTAGATGACTGGATTAGGTAAATGTGGTATACATACACAATGGAATTCTATGCCTCCATCAGAAAGAATGACAATGCCCATTTGTTAGGAAATGGAAAGACTTGGAAAAAATTATATTAAGTGAAGTAAGCCAGACACAAAGAAACATAGGTCCCATGGTTTCCCTTATTTGCAATAACTAGTATATGTTGAGGTTAAGCGAAATAAACCCCAAGATAAGGACTCAAATGTTTTTTTTCTTTCTTGCAAATGTTTGTAACATATTTATAAGATGATTTCTTTGTTGCTTTGTATGTCCCTCCCCCACAGTATAACCCCTGCTTTCACTGTATTTGATGTTGGTATAATTTGTGGAGGGGAAGGGAAAAAACAAATTGCTTAAATAGGGATACAGGTGGACCCATTGCAACAATGAGATGTACAAGATGTTATGTCGACAAACGAACTTTACAACTTTGCCTGGGGAGGTGGGGATGGGAGGGCAGGGATGGTAAGGGGAAACAAAGGAGGAGGCAACAATGCTACTTTGCTCTTGTAATTGTAACTGCTCTGTATGGTACTAATTTCTATCTGAATAAGTTGGGAAACAAAGCAAGATATATTTTTCTCTTAGAGCTTTATTTACTACCACCATCACTATTACTACTACTACTGCTGCTGCTGCTACTACTACTAATACTGCTAAGCACTGTTACTTGTACCTGTACAGCAGCTTCTAATGAAGGCCTTGAGTTCATACTTGTGTTTTTGGCTTGAAGCCAGTGTTCTATCACTTGAGCCTTACCTTTATTCCCCTCTTAGAGATTTATTAATTCACTGAATCTATGTTGTCCTGCCAAAAAGTGACTATTGTAATCTTGTCTTTCAACATCATGATGATTATGGATTTTTTTTTCTTCATTGATATCTGAAAATCAGAGCTAGTGATTTTTACCATAATTTGAGAAATCTTAATGATCTTAATGAATTTTCCCTTGTAATTTTTTTAAAATGTTGTGCATTGTGTGTTTGCTTGTAATGAAATTTAAAGCATCTATATTGTAGATGTTTTAAGAGTCATACAAAAATGCATCTTTGCACAGTGTTCAGTTGACAACTTACATTTTGGAAGAATTGTTATTTCTACAATGAACTCACAAGAAGAGAGAAAATGGAAATAAGCAGAAGTTGGTTGTTTTTGCAGGTCATGAATTTGGTTTGAGACATAGGAAAAGTAATTTATTTTTTCATAGTTATTTTATTTGCTGTCTGTTTTTCTATTGCATTTCAACAACATAGATAGTAGCCATAATTCATATTTATGGTATATTTTAGCAACACTAATATCCGGACATATTCATTCATATTTATTCTTTCTATATAGTTAATACTAATTCAGCACTTTACAAGAATATGAGAATTTTTGCATTAGACAACCTGATTTATTTTACGATTTTAATTTATTGTTTTTGGTCCCTTATTTGAAACTGAGGAGAAAATATCTGGCAATTTTGCATAGATGCACCTTTATTAAATAATTTCAATACTGGGAAGATAATATGATTTTTTTAAATATAGTTTTAATAATGTTAGGAAGATCATTATTTCACCCCTTTCTTGTCTGTTTAATGTTATCATGTGGATTATTTAATATATTCATGATCTTTCTATATATGTATGTCAGTGATGAACTTAACGTGTAAACACTGCACTTAATTTTTTTCTTGACAAATGTCTCTCAATCTCATATTGAGATCTTTTTCCCAATGCAAAATATGCTATTCTAATTCCACGAATAAACCCTTAACATGGGCCTATGCTTATACATTTTCGTGGGATATACTGTGAAGGGAATGAAATAAAGGGTCTATTAGTTAAACATATCTACTGTGTGTGTATGTGTTATGTATGTATGTATGTATGTATGTATGTATGTGTGTATATATATATATATATATAATGCTTTATTTTTTATCTAGTTTATGCCCTAATCAATAAAGTGTTCTTTTTTTTTTCTTTTAGAGTAATGAAGTTGTCTACTACAATGCTAAGGATGATCTTGATGTGAGTATTAAAATAAATATAATCTTAGTTATAATAATTTATTATTTTTACAGCACAAATTAAACAGTGGATCTAGTTTTAAAGAAAGTATTTGATAGCATAAACAAATTTTGATGCAGACACAGCTGTATAATGATAGATTTTAGTCCCTGTGTGATTTAAGAAATTTTCTTAGCTGGATGCCTTTGGCTTGTACCTGTAGTCTTAGGTACTCAGGAGGCTGAGATCTGAGGATCATTGTGCAGAAACAGCCTGGTCAGGAAAGTCCTTGAGACTCTTATAATCAATTAACTACCAAAAAGCTGAAGTAGAGCTGTTCAAATGGCAGAATGGAACCCTTGAGCATAACAAGTTCAGGAACAGCACCACAGGCCCTGATTTCAAGCACCAGGAATAGAAGAAAAACAAGTCTGAATTGCTTTTCCAGATCACCTCTTACAATCTATGCATCCACATGTCTGCTTAGTTGAACTGTGCAACTGTTAATTTTAACTATGCTGTGAATGAGACCTTCAGAAAGTGTTAATTATATGCATACACCAGAAAGAACACAAAGACCTGTATATAGTAAACAAGTGCTCTATCAAGGAACAATATCTCAAACCCATACGCAGGACTTTTTAAAAAATGAATATTACTAATACACATTTTCAAATTGTTTAAGAATGTGGATTATTGTCACTAATTCTATTCTACTTTTGGCTAGACATTGAGAAGGTATTTATTTACAATGTAAACATTTCAAAATTATAACCATAAAAGCTATCATTAAGGCTTAACATTTATCATTTTATTTTCAGTAGACAAAAATATTGATTCATGGGGCTGGGAAGGTGGCTCAGTGGTAGAGCGCTCGCCTTGCATGCTCAAGGCCCTGGGTTCGATTCCTCAGCACCACATAAGCAAACAGAAAAAAGCCGGAAGTGGCACTGTGGCTCAAGTGGTAGAGTGCTAGCCTTGAGCTGGAGAGCTGAGGGACAGCGCCCAGGCCCAGAGTTCAGCCCCAACAACCGAACCCCCAAAAAAAAAAAAATATATATATTGATTCAATTGTTTATCCAAAATTATATTTGTTGAAGTACTACTACTCTGCAAGTATTTATATAGGATCTTGTGATATATCGGTCAGTAAGCAAATGAATATGATAAAAAATATCATCCAGAAATTTTTTCATCTGAATGAAAATATTCCTGTATGGAATTGTACAGAATTTTATTACACTTAAGAGCAAAGTTAAAAAATTAATCAAATAGTGCTGGTCTTCACGATTTACAAAACCAAATCAAAGTGATACATAAGCCAATTATGATAGCTCAGCTCAGTACTGTAGTCCCAACTATTGGGGTGGTGGAGAAAAGCAGGATTGCACTTTGAGGATTCAAACTGGAAGAAAAAAGGTTGGCTTTCATGGTACATGTCTGTAATCCCAGATACAGGGAAGCAGAGGTGAAATTATCCTTGTCAAAAGACCTACCCTGGGAAAAAAACTTTATCTAAAAAACAAAGGAGGAGGTAAAAATGTTTGATAAGAAATGTACTCATTACCTTGCTCATGTAACTGTAACCCCTCTATAGTATTTTTACAATAAAAAACTTATTTAAAAATGAATAAATCAAAAAAGGGTGCTGGGTGCAAGTGGCTCATGCCTATAATCCTAGCCATTCAGTAGGTTGAGAGCTAAGAATTTCTGTTCAAAGTCTGCTTCAGTAGACTTTGTCTTTTGAGAGTCTTATCTCCAGTTAGCTACCAAAAAGCTAGATTTGGCTCAAGTGGCAGAATGCTAACCTTGAGCACAATAGCTCAAAGACAACACTGAGACCCTGAGTTCAAGTGTGTGGACTGTCACTGCAAAAACAAAAAAGTACTAAGGTATAGTTTTTTAAAGTGGTTGAGCACCTTTCTAGCAAGTATGAGACCCTGAATTCAAAACATAGTGCCACTCAAAGCAAATTTGAAAAACTAATATATTTTGTTCAAATCTCCCAACTTATAGGTTATGCCATATTTATGAATACCACATCTAATTGAACACTAAAATTTCCAGGATATTGTTCACCATTTCACATAATTGTCAATGCTGGCAATGACACTGTAAAAATAGTTTTATTTTTTCTTTTCATAGATGAAGAGCTAAGACTGTTATATTTTGTCAAAGACATAGATGGTTTGTTGGTGATATCTGTCACATTGGAAAGAATATTGTGTCATTTTATGATGTAGGAAACTAATTAAGGAAAAACTATCAGCTAATACAAGGTAGTGTATTAATTGGTGCCAGAATAAATAGCATTTTGGAGAGGTGTTTACTTTCACCATTAAAATTTATTTATTTTTAATGAATAATTGTATTTTGAAATATTACATTTAAAACATATTCCAAAATATCATTAATATTTTGGATACATTAGTTACATTTATTGAGCATTATTTGTAAAGTTGTAACAAAGACTTTTTATGAAATTTTGTCCTCCAAATGTTATCTAGCTATGATATCAGTATAGCAAATTTATATTTTTCTGTAAAGTAATAAAGAACATTTTAGGTGAAATAGAACACTTTTATTTGAATGTCATGTTTGCTTATTGCTTAGAAAGCTATTTTTAGATACTTTTCTTGGTCCAAGATTGTAACAATAATATATAATACGCATGTATTTTCCATTGTCATGATTGTCAATTTTTTTTTTGACTTTGGTCCTTAAACCCTACAGAAACTTGGCTACAAAATTTGATAAGCAGATAGAATGTTTCGTAATGCGGAAGTGGTGCTGTGGCTCCAGTGGTAGAGCGCTGGCCTTGAGCTGAAGAGCACAGGGACAGCGCCCAAGCCCAGCCCCACGACTGACAAAAAAAAAAAAAAAGAATGTTTAGTAATGAAATTATAGCTTTTTCTCTGAGTCTCAACCAGTCTTAGAAATCATTGCCTTGGGATCTCTTCTTAGACTATTAATTCCCAGAGGAGGAACTGGAGGCTTAACTCAAATGGTAGAGTGTGAGTCATGAACAAAAAAAGCTAAGCAATGATTTAAGGCCTTAGTTCAAACATGTGCACACACACGCAATTCCCAGAGGATAGTTCTGTATACCTATAGTAGCTGATATAACAGTTATAGTGCCTACAAACTGTAATCTCCCACCAATACTTTATTTCCTTTTGAAAGATGAAGTTTAATCTTACACAAATATGAAATGAAAAACAGACTTCATAACATGCATCAGTCATCAGTGATATTGAGTGAACTTGGGAAATAGTCCCAAAAAAGGAAGAAAATTTCCTCAAAAATATCTAAGAGATGATCTCTAGGAAATCTTCTTTGGTTACTTAGAGCTTTATGGTTAACTGATGAATAGAATTTGAAAATAAGTAGCTGAAATTTTCCTAGCAAGTGTGACTGTACTTACATATATTAAAGCCAGATTCAAGTCCAAGTACAACTTGTTATGCTTAAACTATATTAAAAACAAATGTGGATTAGGTACCAGTGGATCAGGCCTGTATTCCCAGGTACTCAGGAGGCTGGGATCTAAGGATAATGGTTCAAAGACAGCAAGCAAAGTCCATGAGACTGTTTCTCCAATAAACTAAGGAAAAGTTGGAAATGGCACTGTGACTCAAATTGTAGAGTGCCAGCCTTGAGCAAAAAAAGCTAAGTGAATGTGCTCAGGCCCTGAGTTCAAGCCTTAGTCCTGGCATTAAAACACACACACACACACACACACACACACACACACACACACACACACACACACACACACACACACCAAAAGAAAAAACAACCAAGAAATAAAAACCAAATCAAACAAACAAAAAAACAAAACAGAAAAAAAAGTAAACTAAATTTGACTTTCTTCCTTGTGACACATTTTCTGGCTTCTAAGATGCCTATATTCCCTGTTATTTTACTCCTAGCTTGCTTCACAAGTCTATATAACAGCAGTAACAACAACAACAGCAAATATAATTAAACTTCTGTAAGATAGTATAGGATGGAATTCCTCAACCTCTCACATTTACAGGAAGGTGTGCATCTTTGAGAAGGGAGTGTGTGGAGTATACAATATAAGTAGGTTGGTTTGAAGAAATAGATTTTATCATAAAAGGAAGTCACAGAAAGAAGGCCATGAGTTCATTCCATGTGGGAATCACCATTAAATTTATAATCTAGGGATTCTCACTGTTCTATCTGTATTATCTGTGTATTACCAACTTCACATTTGTGTATAAAAAGCCATTTATTTTAAGTATTCATTTTGTCCATGATATGTGGTGAAAACAAGTACTTCCCATATATGTATGATGATGCATAGGGAAAACAATTATTTAAATGTAACCAAATTCCTAGAATGTAACAAGTACCATTTATTCTGCTTGAGTTATCTTGGTGGGGGCCCAACAGAAAGTTTTTCAAGGACTTTGGCTTAAGATAATTCTTCAAGGGCATTTTGTAATATCTGTGTTTCTCTACTTGCATCACTTACATCAATGCTATTTGTAGTCACCTGTGGCTAAGAAATAAATACTGACAGCTGGATTTAGTAAAAATGAGGGATATAGTTAATATCGCTATAGAACTATATAATTTGTTAAAATATATGCAATTACATAATTTGGTATGGTGTTTAAATGTTTCCTCTTGAAACTAAAGAGAGAGAAAATGTAACTAAATTTTATCTTTGTTGACCCACCGTTTTCCTGGAAGCATGGAAGGCCTTACCGGGAATAAGATAATCTTTACTGTTTTTCATTAACCTGTCCTACTTAATGGTCATGTATTTACTCCTGTAGCTCACTGACTATGGTATTCTGTATTTTTTCTAACCAAATGCCAAATATTTTTAATATTTTAAGTGTTCCTTAAAAGCTAGTTCCATTCAAATACCAGCCACTCTTGCTTGTAATCCTAACTACTCAGGAGGCTGAGAGCTGAGGTTCATGATTCAAAGCTAACCAGGCAGCAAAAGTCCATGAGACTCTTATCTCCAATAAAGTACTCAGAAAAGTTGGAATGGTGCTATGGCTCAAGAGATAGTGCACTTGGCTTGAGAAAAAGAAGCTCAGGTACAAGCCCAGTCCCAGAGTTCAAGCTCCAGGACTTGCAAAAACAAAAAGTTAATGTGCAAACACTGCTTTCTTCATTTCTAATCAACTTCTTAATATTGTAAGCAACTTACCATACATTCTTGGCTTTAATAGTGTAATGCTATAACTGCAGTATTTTGTACAATGTAGTTTATCTCTATGAATTTATTAACTTGACCTAAGACATCTTATTCATTATGGATTGTTCCTATTATATGATGTATTCATTAAAATATTTCTTGTAGGATTCTTCTAAGGCTATATTTTCATTAAATGTGCATAGGGCATCACACTTATTAGACTTGAGTGATGTTCTAACCTTTATTAATCAGCTATTTTTGAGAAATGTTTTTTTATGATTATTTTTATTGTCCAGACCAGTCTGGACCACAATCCTCCTATTTCTGTAGCAAAGGTAACAGGCTTGTGCCACCGGGCCATACTTTTTTTGTTGTTGAACTGGGAACTCACTTTTATTTTTTGCCTATACTAGCCTGGAATCATAGTCTTCCCTATCTCAGCTTCACAGAATTACAGACATGGGTCTGTAACTGAATAAGGTTATTTTAATATTTTGTGTATGAGTGTGAAAATGCTACTTCGTGAAGAATTACAATATTTACAATATACAGAAAACCATGAAGTTTCAATTGAAACAAAGAAGAGAAATGACCTGCTAGTTTCTACTATGGGCTATATTTGAATTGAGTTTTTGTTTTTTAATGTCAAGGTGATGTACAGAGAGGTTTCAGTTATATAAGTAAGGTAATGAGTATATTTCTTATTACCCCTTCCCCAAATTTTCTCCTACTTTCCCTTATCCCAAACCCTCCAAGTGGTACAGATCATTTCCAGCATATTGTCTTGT
This sequence comes from Dipodomys ordii, assembly GCF_000151885.1. Classification (NCBI taxonomy): domain Eukaryota; kingdom Metazoa; phylum Chordata; class Mammalia; order Rodentia; family Heteromyidae; genus Dipodomys; species Dipodomys ordii. Next base: position 9,165,246 of record NW_012267306.1, read on the forward strand.
ATATATTGCAGTTGGATTTTTCTCCCTTGTCCTTTGTCCCACCATTCTGTTCCCCTTCCCTTCCTTAATTCAAATAAATGTATATATAATACCAGAGTACCAAAATCAAATAAAGTAACAATAGAAGATATACCAGAGGGAGAAGAGAATACAAAAGAAACAAAAAAAAAATCACGTATTACATTAAAACAACAGTAAAGAAAAACCTCTTGTGTCCATGTTTTGGAGTTCATTTTGCTTAGCATCATTGTATATGGTCATATGTACCTAGCTATTGAGCTACTCTGCTCATCTGCAAGATTATCCTGGATGTTTACTAATTATTGCAAATAAGGGACACCATGGAACCTATGTTTCTTTGGTTCTGGTTACTTCATATTAAGCCAGACTCAATGAATTGATTTTGTTTTTGTTTTTTGGTTGTGGAGCTTGAACTCTGGGCCTGGGCACTGGCGCTGAGCTCTTCAAGTGCTCTATCACTTGAGCCACAGTGCCACTGTCGGTTTTCTGGTGGTTTCATTGGAGATCAGAGCCTCAAGGACTTTCCTGCCCAGACTGGCTTTGAATCTCGAGCCTCAGATCTCAGTCTCTTCTTGAGTAACTAGGATTATAGGCATAAACCACCAGCGCCTACCAAATGACTTGCTTTTTGAGATAATATTTTGTCTCGTTTTGCTCATGTAGTCGGACTGGCTCCCAGCCTAGGAGTGTCTTTGTACAGAGTTTACTTACCTGTTCTCATCTGTGACAGCAACCATGAAACAGGCAATGTAGTTTCCTCCACGCCCTTAACTAGTTGTATGTGGAAATAAATAGCTCAGTTAGGACACACACACACACACACACACACACACACACACACACACACACGCAGTTTTTTGTCAGTCATGAGCCTGAACTCTGGGCTTGGGTGCTGTCCCTGAGCCCTTCAGCTCAAGGCTAGTGCTCTATCACTTGAGCCACAGCGCCACTTCCATGTGCAGTTTTCAAGTAATGTATGAATTAGAATTTTCAATTCCAAATTGAGGTGCATAAGCTAAGTTTTTATGATTCTTTGTAGATAAAATTTGAACCTTGGCATAGTGTATGATTCCATCAAAATTAAATTCTTGTTCTGTGTATCACTAAAATGAAGGGTGATTGGTGTATCTTTTCCAAACAGCTTACATCATTAAAGTAAGCAGGTGAGGAGTATAATGACTCAGATTTGTATTCTTAAGTACAACAATAAATTTGAATAGAATGAGTACATGCATTCTGGCTGTGGGAAAAAAGCAAGACACTACTAGAAAACTAATGAGAGCAAGAAAAGTCTGGTAGATGTGGCTCACGTGATTGCCTAGCCAGTACTGAGTTCAAATACTAAACCAAAAGGAATAGGAAAAAAAAAGTGCAAAGATGCTATTTCAATATAACATTCTTTTTTATTTTCTTAGAAAAATACTGTAGTCACAAAAGAGAAAATGTTTCCATCTTCATCTGTAATTTGCATAAACTTTTTAATGTAAAGTTATGATATTTCAAAATGTATCTATAAGTTCCTTGTTTTCTTCTAAACAATCAAGTGTGCACAGTTGTTATTCACGTGGTTCTGAACTGGGCAGTGTTACATGATAGATAAAAGAATGTTCAAAGGACTGCTGTTGTTTGCAATAAATCCCAGCTATATTAGCTCTGCTTTTCATTCATTTGTTCTGTAAAATGGAGGAGATAATAGCACACATCTCATGGAATTACTGTGAAGATTGAATTAATGGACACATATAAAACATCAGCAATTCTTGGCCATGAAATGAGATATACTTGTATCATGTGGTGTGTTCTTGTCTACATAACAATAGTGAAAGAGAACAGGCTGATATATTTCACATTGTATTGTTATGAACTAAATCATTGTATTTGCATAACTTAAGGCAATGCACAAAATTTGTAGTTGAATCTTCCAAGAATGCTTGAAGAGGGTATGAACACAACATACAGCAGTTTTCTTGATGTTAGTTTAGGTTTTATGTATTCAAATTTTACAAAAAAAAAAGAAAACAGCTACTAATGAAATAATTATCTATGAAAATACACATTTAAGGACTTCTTAGATTTGGAATTTATTTAGGTTCTTAGTTAGGTTTTTTGAGACATCTGGCTTGATAAATTCTCAGTTCCCTGAAGGTTAGGGAAACAGACTTCCCAGAAGGCTGGCCTTGTGGCAGCCAGCTGCTCTGTTTTCTCAATTTCCCCAAAGTAAGCAAAAAGAAATCCGATCATTACAAACCCTTATTAACCTAATTCTAAGATCTATGTTTCTAACTAAAATCCAAATGGAGTAAGTTCAATCCAAATTCCTCATGTCATTAAATTGACTTGATTTATTGGCTGCATTTAGTTTTATTGATCATGCTAAAAATCTGAACTGTCTGGGATAGTTGGCTCTCTGGCTGAATTTTTTTGCATATTTATGTTGCTATTTATTTTCTTCTTAGCCGAGTGTTGTCTACTTGAAAATTAATTCTAATGCTTCATCCTATCTAAATGTCTTTCTAAAAACCCGGTCATTTATGATTTTTATTTTATGGAAATAAACGTCATTCAATATATGCTGAAGGGATCATGCATCAAACAATGATAAAAAAACAATTATAGTTATTTCAAAAAAATTCAAAATCTAAAGAAAGAATTTAGTCTTTGTTTTCTTACATTGGTTTATTTTTTTTTACTTTTTTGTGTGAAAATACTGTACAGAGGGGTTACAATTACATGGGGAAGATAATGAGTACATTTCTTATCAAGCATTGTTGCCTCCTCCTTTGTTTCCCCTTACCATCCCTTCCCATCTCCCTGCCCCTGCCCCCCGACCCTCCCACCAAAGTTGTAAAGTTCGTTTTTTGACATAAGGATTTGTACATCTCATTGTTGCAATGGGTTCACTTGAATCCCTATTTAAATCATTTGTTTTTTCCTTTCCCCTCCACAAATTATACCAACATCAAATACAGTGAAAACAGGGGTTGTACCGTGGGGGAGGGACATACAAAGCAACAAAGAAATCAAGTGACATTGTAACTAAAGTTTCTTGGAGTATGCACCATTTATTTTCTGGGCTCTGATGCTCTCAATACAAAATCCTCAAGTACACGGTAGAGAGAATGTTAATTATTGCTGTATAACATTTAACAGAGGGGTTTTTTTAGATGCATATAAATAAATGACTGAGTTATGTTGGTTGTAATGCATTTGAATTAAATTGTTATAGCTGGCAGATATGTGTGTGTACCTGCTATATATATATATATATATATATATATATATATATATGTTGTTGTATACTAGATAATGAACTAGATAAATAGCTAGCACACACACATATGTGCTTCTTGTATCTTAGATGCTTTATAAACTGTCATTTAAAGTTTGCAATGCTCCTATGTGGAACATACTGTTGTTATTATTATTTTAATACTTTCCAAATAAATAGGTACATGTAGGACCTTGATTCACTGTCACACACTTGGTACTTAGAAGAGAAGGTAATAGTATGCCATGCAGTCCTGATCCACTTGGAGCAAGGAGTCCTTGTAGGGCCTTACCTGTGCAATTCCACCCTCTAGAGGCAGGACAAGCCTGTGAAGGAATAGATATGAATTCAATTTTGTTTTCAGTATTGAAAATAAACTTTTAGCTGAAGTTGAATATGTGTTTAACTTTAAACAGCATAAAAATGACTTTTGCACTACATGACATGGAATTATAGAACAGAAAGTCACCACTGTTAATTCCTCCTGATGTGAGAGTCTAAGACATGGACAGGATCATTCTCAATGAACAAACATTTTCCTTTTGGAAAGTTTTAATTGGTTATTAACTGCTTCAAAGAAAAGATGAATGTGTGCATAATAATGGGGTACAAGTCATGTATCAATATGCGTTCATTTTATGTAATGTTTAAATCAGGTTGAACTTACCTTTTTCTTCAAACATTTCTTTATAGTAAGACCTTTAACATCCTTTTGAAATGTGCTTTATTGTTAACCTTAGTCACCCTAGTGAGCAGTAAGAAGATACTTCTTTCTACCTCCAATGTTGTACCCACTAGACAATCCCTTTTCATCCTACACTATTACTCTCTCAGTCTCTGGAGAGTAACTACTACCATCCACTCGAAGCTTCTATGAGATACTTTTGGATTCTGTGTTGAGTAGGATCATATAGTACTTGTGCCTGTAATAAAGTATACTTTAAACAGAATGAATTAGATTTTTAGGAAATTTTCTTGTTTTGTTTTTTGTTAATTGTAAAGGTGATGTTCAGAGGAGTTATAGCTACATACGTAAGACAATGAGTACATTTCTTTTCAGTGTTACCTCTCCCTCATTTTCTCCCACTTTCCCTCTCCCCCTGGACCTGACCCCAAGTTGTAAAGTTCATTTTCAGCATAGTGTCTTGTGAGTGTCACTGTTGAATTGGTTCACCCTTTGTCCTTTGTCTCCTTCCCATCCCCAAATCAGATAAACTTACATCCAATACAAAGGGTACCAAAATTTTAAAAAAAATGACAACAGGTTAAATGAAAGTGGGAAAAAGAAAAAAAGTGAAAGGAAAGCCTGGTGCCCATGGCTCACACCTATAATCCGAGCTACTCAGGAGCTACTAGCTGAGATCTGATGATTTCGGTTCAAAGCCAGCCTGGGCAGAACATCTGTGAGACTCTTATCTAGAGTTAACCATTCAGAAAACTGGAAGTGGCACTGTGGCTCAAGTGGTAGAGCTCTAGCCTTGAGCTGAGGGGCAGTGCCCAGGCCCAGAGTTCAAGCTCTACGACTGACAAAAAAAAAAAAAAAGAAAAAAAGAAAAAAATAACTGTATACAGTACACTAAGGGGGAAAAATCCCCAAACAATAAAATAAACACTCTTATTCCTGTATCTTGTAGCTCATTTCGATTAGCATAATTTTATAAGGTCATATACACATAGCTATTGAACTATTATGATCCTCTGCTAGAACTATCTTAGAAATGTACTAATTATTACAAATGAGAAACCAGGCAGCTTACGTTTCTTTGGGCCTGGCTTGCTTCATTTAATATAATATTTTCCAAGTCTTTCCATTTCCTTACAAATGGGGCAATGTCATTCTTTCTGATGGAGGCATAGAATTCCATTGTGTATATATACCACATTTTCTTGATCCATTCATCTACTGAGGGGCATCTGGAGTGATTCCATGTCTTGGCCAGGTAAATAACACTGCAATGAGCAAGTCTGTGCTGGTAGTTTTAGTGTAGCCTTGTTTGTGTTCATTTAGGTAAATGCTCAAGAGTGGAATTGCTGGGTCATAGGGGAGCTCTGTGTTTAGCCTTTTGAGGAGAACCTCCATACTGCTTTCCAGAGTGGTTGAACAAGTTTGCATCCCCACCAACAGTGTAGTAGTATCCCTTTTTGGCCACATCCCTGTTGGCATGTGTTATTTGTTTTCTTGATAATGGCCTTTTAACTGTGCTGAGGTAGAATCCCAATTTTGATTTGATTTATGTTTCTTTTATGGCCAAAGATGTTGAACATTAAAGCCATAGTTACAAAAACAGCTTGGCACTGGCACATAAACATGCCTGAGGGCCAATGGAATAGATTGAAGACCCAGAAAGTAACCCACATATCTAGAGCTACCTAATCTTTGATAAGGGAGCCAAAAAGTTAGTATGGAAGAAAGACAGCCACTTCAACAAATGGTGCTAGCAGAATTGGCTACACACATGTAGAAAAGTAAAGTTGGATCCTTATATATCACCTGCACCAGAATCAACTCCAAATTGATCAAAACTCTCAATGTAAAATCAGATACACCGAAAATATTACAGGAACAAATAGTGGAAATACTAGGGCTCCTTGTCACAGGTCGAAACTTTCTCAATAAAGATCCAGAAACACAACAAATCAAAGAAACATTGGATAAATGGGACTGGATTAAACTTCAGAGCTTCTTTGTGGCAAAGGACATAGATAAGAAAATAAATAGAAAGCCCACAGAGTGGGAGAAGATCGTCATTAACAATACAACAGACAAGGGCTTCATATCTAAAATATACTTAGAGCTAAAAAAATTAACCTCACCAAAAAAACATAAATCCTCAAAAAAAAAAACCCAATGACCCCATTAATAAGTGGGCTAAAGACTTAAAGAGAGACTTCTCTAAGGAAGAAATAAGAATTACCAATAAGACACATGAAGAAATATATATATATATATTTTTCTTTTTTTTCAGGTACTGGGGCTGGAACTTGGGGCTTTGGCACTATAGCTTAGTTTCATTTTTGTTGTTGATTTTTTGTTGTTGTTGACATACATAGAAAACACAAACAAGGTAGAAGAACGTGATGGAAAGTCACCTTTTATTGGTACCATTTGCGATCATGTATACGATTAGTTGTTCTCAACTGCCCAACGTCAATGCGGCAGCATCAATTGTGGAGTTTATTTCAAGTGGATAATGTGGGTAATTTGAGATTGCTCCTATTCAAAGACCATTCTGTTCTGTAAAGGTTTTAGTATGTATTATGTGAGAAAACTAGATAATTGCAGAATAACCCCAACACTGAAGAAAACAGGAGATTGCTGACAATCAAATAATATTATAAAGATAAAATGTGAATGCTAGCACCTGAAAAAAATTTGTGCTTACAATGTTTCCATGGAAATATATCTTAAGATATTGCTATAGATCTATTTTTGAGAATGTATCTTTAGCAAATTTATTAATGGATATGACTCTATGTTCGCATAACTTGTAAAGTTGTTCATTATCTATCATTTTTTCTGTAGCCTGAAAAAAATGACAGTGAGCCAGGAAGCCAGAGGATTAAACCTGTCTTCATTGAGGATGCGAATTTTGGCCGGCAGATATCCTATCAGCATGCAGCTGTCCATATTCCCACTGACATCTATGAGGGCTGTAAGTACATACAATCTCTGTTATATATAAATATATATAGATATATTTTATGTATACATATTAACACTGACCATTAAATGTTATCTTTGTTATTTGTTATTTTTCATTTTAAATTATTTTTAACTATTGTAACAATTTTTCTGATAACACTAGGCTGCATAGATGCACTTCTCAGATTTTAAAAGAATACTATCTGTCTATTATTTGTTGGGTGTGCCAACATAATAATAATTTCATTATTTCTTATTTGTCTATTCATTCACACTGACGAAATGTCTGTACGTTAGAGTTTGGAGTCAAAACTTTTCCCATTAATGTGTCTTCTTAGATTGTTGTGACCAGTGTAAGTGGATGGAAGAAACTTGCTACCAATTAGAATGTTATTAATTTGGTAAATGCTTTTTATAATTATGTTTATTTTGTTGTCTGAGGTTTCAGAGTATTTTCTCCTTTTTTTTTCTGAAATCTAGTAATCTAAAAATGCCAAAAAGATTCCAAGCCAGTAATTGCTCTTCACATAGATTTATTCTATGGAATATTTTGCTTAAAATATGTATTTATTTAGAAGATGTGTATAGAAAGTCAAAATGAAAGGAAAGCTATTGTGACTGAACCAAAGATGACAGTACAAGAGCTCCCTGTTCATCTAGTATTGGTATTCAAGAGGTTTGTTTTTCTGTAGTCATTCACCCATGGTTTCATTTTCAGTAATGATAGTTCTCCATCAGTAGGAAGCTACCTCATGGGAGAACTTTCATTTCATATTATTTTTGTTCTTGTAATTTTTATATCATACTAATAATTAAAGCATTGATATGTTTTATCCTAGAACAGGCATGCAATCTAACACATAAATCAATTTGGAATATACATTTTTAAAGAATATTAATTTTTCACATAAGACATGCATTTTTATATATTGTAAGAACAGTGACTGTACATGTGTTTTTCTCTCCATTTTAAATAAGCTGTTTGTAAACATCCACAGAGAATAAATTTAATAGAATAAAAATAGTTTCAAATAAATAATGAAATAGTTGAGTATATGTATTAAGATCATAAGGCTCTGTTTGGTAAGTTATGAATTTTTTCAAAGACAAGCTTTGTCTTGAATTATTAATTTAGTCTCATTTTTCTTAATCTTGGCATCTCCCTCTGCTGAAATATCATCAGGAAGATTGTAACCTCGTGTGGCCTGTACTCCTTTAAAATTCATATGCAGCTTTAGGAGCTACAAGAGTAAATGACAGAAGTGAAATCAGAAATGTCAACAAGATCTGGAAAAATTATATAATTGCCGATTTCTTCAGACAGTTTGGAGGAACATCCTAGATTTACATGATTGTTCTAGGTTTTGGGGTTTAATGAATATTAAAGTATGCTTTAATTGAAGGCTTACAGTCAGGAAATAAGCTTGTCTGGTAAAAGGCAGCTGTGTTGTTACATTCTCAGAAGAAATCTAATGTTCAAATTTCCCAAAGGTGATTTCCTCTTTAAATCTCTTGAAATGAAATGTGATTTTATTTTTTTTTTGGTGGAACAGTATCTATTTAACAGTTATATTTATTTATATATTTAAAGTTTCAGTATAGTGTAATGATAAGCCATAATGAAAGTATAAAGAAAGGTCCATTTTTCAGAATTTCACTGGTTACTAATTTTAATTTCATGGTCATCCAACCCATACATAATTTTCAGATTCCATTTTTTGTAGGTATAGAAATTAAGCATAGATTTGAATAAGAGAAATGATAGAGTGTTGTGATAGTTTTTTTTTTTTTATTCTGTTTTTGGGCTTGAACTCGGACTGGGTGCTTCCCTTGGGCATCTTGGTGCTCAAGGCTAATGCCCTAGCACTTCTGGTTTTTGAGTGGTTAATTGGATAATGCTCTATCACTTCTGGTTTTTGAATGGTTAGTTGGATACAAAAGTCTCCCAGGGACTTTTTTGCCAAGTTTGGCTTCAAACTATGATCCTCAGATATCAACCTCCTGAGTAGCGAGGATTACAGGCATAAGCCATCAGGGCTAGTTATGACTTAACTTTTTAATCATCTTATTATGAGTTTTTAAAATCATTTTAGACTCACGCTTAAGCACATCACATTGAATATTCTATAGTCCATTTCAATAGAGATTCATGTTGGTATTTTTCATAATTATAGTTCTCAAAGAATATACATTAACAAGAAATTTAATAAATGTAACTGTGTTGTAGATTTTTCAGGCATATGATAATTTTATCCTAACACTCTGTAATATACTCAAGGTAATCATTATTTTATAAATAAAATTTCATGTTAAAAACTGAATAACTTTTGAGGAATTGAGATATTTTAGTGAGAATACTATATGATTAATATGAGTAAGTTGACTTCTTTCCTGAAAAATAATTGTAATCACAAAATAAATAACAAAAGCAAAAAACCCCTCTCACTATAACTACAGAAACTACAAAAAATGTAAATTATTTAGAATCTAAACAAAGCATATAAAGTGTATACTTCTGAGCACTTTCCAAAAAGAGGCACAATTCTATTAATTTTACTTTATTGAGCTATTCTAAGCCCATCAGTTTTTAAAAAGCATACTAACTATACCAAACTACTAAATTTGTAGTTTTGAAAATTAATCATAATCCAAATTATTTTAATGCAATATCCTCTGAACTTCTATAATACTAGAATTCCAAAATGTTGTACAATTTTGTGGTTAAAAATAACAAGTGTGGTGGTCAATGGTGATATCCTTGATACTTAGGCGATGGAGATCGGGAGATGGAGACCAACCTTGATATAAAGTTGACAAGACTGCTTTAAAGTTCACAAGACTCTTTCAGCCAGTGACTGAGCATAATGTCATGTACCTCTCACACCAGCAACAAGGGGAAGCACAAACAGGAGGATTACAGTCCAGAATGGCCCAAATATAAGGCAAGACTCTCTCTGAAAAATAACCCTAGCTAGGCACAGATGGCGGCTCATGCCTGTAATCATTGCTACTTAGGAGGCTGAGATCTGAGCATCGTTGCTCAAAGCTAGCCTAAGCAGGAAATTTTTATCTGTATTTTACCACCAAAATGCCAGAAAAGCAGCTGTGGTTCAAGTAGTATAACATCCAAGCCCTGGGTTCAAGTCCCAGGACAGCACAAGACAAACAAACAACAACAACTACTACTACTATGAACGAACCTATAAAACCTACAAAGGGTTGGAGATATGGAATGGAGGAGGGGGGGTCAAGGCAGAGACATCAATTTTTATCAAAGTTCAGCTACCATCCATGTACAAAAATGTAGCCTAAGAAAACTGAATACAAATTATGGATCTGTCATTGAGTTAGGTTCAGTTTCTATGTCTGCACAGAGGTAACACACCTCCCTGGGTTTACCCGGTCTTCTTGGGGCACTATCACAACAAGTCTGTGAACTAGGAAATGCTTCCACCCTCTTCTTTTTAAATCCTCAAGTACCATTATAAGACTAATACAGAGGAGGACTTTCTTCAGCAATGCAAAATACTAATGTGCTACTCAAACGTAAGCTACACCACATTTAGGCTTTATCAGAATTAAATAATTCCCAAGTGTTTAATAGGTTCACCTCACTATTAACATATTGGACATCCATGCCAGGCTTTTGAACAATTAGTCTAAATTTTGCAAGATGGTGGTTTGTTTCTCTTTAAGTTACCTTTTAGTCCAACATGGCCTAATTTTCAAGAGCATTTCTGAGCACCCCCCAAATGAGTATCCCTAGAAAGATTTGTTCTCTCCTAAGTTTTGATGAAGGCAGCCTGAAATTTCTCCCCACTACTGTCCTGCTGGCATTATTCAGTTATTAATTTCATTCAGACATAAATATGAATATGAATCATAGCCATGGAGCAGTCTTACCTTTTGTTTTAATGATTTTTTTCAACTAGTGGTTTTATAAATCAGTAAGTTTCAGATATGCAGGATGAATCATTCTACACTCTAGGGTTTTTACTTTTTTAAAAATAACTAAAAATACGAATGCCATTAAAAAACTTGATTAAAAGGTTTATGTGGCTCTAATATTAGCAGAGTAGCTTTTCTTTCTTCTTTTTAAAGTGCTATTTAAATTTTAACGACTTGATTCTGAATCATGCAACCAGAAATCTGATTAGGCACTGAGAAAGAGCATTCAAGAAGTCCATTTTCTTCTGTAACTAAGTGACCTTCTATTATAATAAAGGGATTAGCTAAATAATTAGTATTTCTCCTCATTAGCAGAGCTGTGAAATAGTAAGGGCTAAATCATAGAAAGAGGCTGAGGAGAAGCCTGAGGTTCAAAACATAGATTTTTTAGTCCACAGTAATTTGATCATAGTTAGAAAGTCTAGCATAAAGAGAAAAAATTCTAATACCAAGATAAAGTTTTCATTTATTTCTCTATTGATGTTTTTGTAATAGGAGCATGTCACAGACTGTATTGTGGTGTTCATTTTCTCACAACCAAATGACACAGATACCGTATTCTTTTTTTTTTATTATTATTAGTGTGAAAATACCATACAGAAGGGTTACAATTACATGGACAAGATAGTGAGTACATTTCTTATCAAGCATTGTTGCCTCCTCCTTTGTTTCCCCTTCCCATCCCTTCCCCTCTCCACCCCCCACCCCCAACCCCCACCAAGGTTGTAAAGTTCGTTTTTCAACATAACATCTTGTACATCTCATTGTTGTAATGGGTCTACCAGTAACCCTATTTAAACAGTTTGTTTTTTCCCTTCCCCTCCACACATTATATCAACAGCAACTACAATGAAAGCAGGGCTTATACCCTGGGGGAGGTACATACAAAGCAACAAAGAAATCATCTTATAAATATGTGGGAAACAATCACAAGAAAGAAAAAAAAAACATTTGAATCCTTATCTTGGGGTTCATTTCGTCTAACATCAACTTGTCTGACAGGTTCTGTTTGTCTCAGACACATACTAGTTATTGCAAATAAGGGAAACCATGGGACCTATGTTTCTTTGAGTCTGACTTATTTCACTTAATATAATCTTTTCCAAGTGTTTCCATTTCCTAACAAATGGGGCAATGTCATTCTTTCTGATGGAGGCATAGAATTCCATTGTGTATATATACCACATTTTCTTGATCCATTCATCTACTGAGGGGCATCTGGGTTGGTTCCATATCTTAGCTATGGTAAATAATGCTGCAATAAACATAGTTGTGCTGGTAGCTTTAGTATGGTCTTATTTGTGGTTATTCGAGTAAATGCCCAAGAGTGGGATTGCTGGGTCAAAGGGGAGCTCTATGTGGAGTCTTTTGAGGAACCTCCATACTGCTTTCCAAAGTGGTTGAACAAGTTTACACTCCCACCAACAATGTAGTAAGGTTCCCTTCTGTCCACATCCCTTCCAGCATCTATTGTTATTAGAGTTCTTGATTTTTGCCATTCTAACTGGGGTGAGGTGGTATCTCAATGTTGTTTTGATTTGCATTTCTTTTGTGACTTGGGAGGTTGAGCATTTCTTCATGTGTTTATTGGCGATCCTTCTTGCCTCTTCAGAGAAGCTTCTCTGTAAGTCTTTAGCCCACGTATTTATTGGGCAGTTGTTTCTTTGAGGATTTGTTGTTGGGGGATTTAATTTTTTTGAGTTCCAGGTATATTTTAGATATCAGACACTTGTCCTTTATATGGCTAGTGAAGACCTTCACCCAATCAGTGGACATTCTACTGATCTCTCTAGCTATATAAAGATGCAGTATTCTAATCATATAGCTGTAACTTTTCATTTTTGGATTATAAAATACAACAATTAGTATTAAAAGTCTTAAAGACTGTGCAAATTGTTTTGGACTGGATAATACCCCATTAAAATTATTCTGAATTTTACCTCCAGTCACAACAATTGGAGATGGAGACTTAAGAAATCTATCTCTTTCTCTCTGTATTTGTACTCATTACCTTACATATGCAGCTGTGACTATGTGTCTGTCTGTCTGCCTCTTTTGTCTCCCTGTCTCCCTTCTCTCTGTTTCTGTCTCTCTGTCTCTCTGTCTCTGTCTCTGCCTCTGTCTCTCTCTCTCTCTCTCACACACACACACACCATAAACACACAGATATTTGAGGAGAAAGCAGTGAAAAGCTGTGAAGAGACCTAGTTGATAGCATTTTATTCTCATACTTGTTAGTCGCCAGTTGTAAGAAAACAAATTTCTATTTTTGAGTCATCACATCTATAGTGCTGATTATGGCGACATGGGAAGGTTAAAATACAGATTTACTTTCATGGAAATATTGGTTCAGGCTTAAACTCAGTATTAAAGGAATAAATATACAACAAGCTATCACAAAATTATGTTGGCGTGTTTCATGCTTTATTTTGCAATATATGGCACAGAAATATTTCACTATTACATTTGAATTTTCTTTTTTTTTCTTTTTTTATTGTGAAAATACTGTACAGAGGGGTTAAAATTACATGGGCAAGATAATGAGTACATTTCTTATCAAGCATTATAGCCTCCTCCTTTGTTTCCCCTTCCCATCCCTGCCCATCTTTCCCCTGCCATTTGCACTTTAGTTCAGCCTTATTATTTACATTTTTGTGATAGTCTTGCTGTGTTGCCCAGGCTAGGAGGAGGGAATATTTTGGATGTGGGTGATTTTCCACCTCAGTCTTCCAAGTGCCTGAGACTACACATGTGATACTTTGCTCAGATTGATTCAGAATCTCTAACATTGTAGAAAATAAATTAATTTCAGTGAGTGCATAGTACTGTAAAAAGCTTAAGAATCTATGGCAATATACAGGTTTAGTCTTTGTATTGAGCCTGTGTTGCCCATTTAAGAAAGATAACATGAATAGGTATATCAACTAAATCACATAACTCCCGCTGGTACACACATAAATCAGAGAGGAATATTGCCTATTTTTCCATGAGCATTTATTCAAAAGTGATATTTTCAGTGCCTCTTTTTAAGAGGTGAATGGAATATTGTACATTTGCTAAAATTCCTCAATTTGCATTTGCTTTCCATGCTTTATTAGATTCAGTGTTATTAAGAATTTTTTACAATTATTGAAACCAGAATATTCAATGAGTTGTAAAATACCTAGGTATTGCTATATTTATCTTACTATTCAGTTGTGAATATGAACAGTATTTCTTTCTATAAAAGGAATTTGAAAGGGATGATGGGAAAGAACTGATAAAAACGAGATGTACAAAGTTCAGTGCTTTTATAAATTGAGAGCTAAAAATCAGAAGTGTACTTGGCTACCTTTTATGATGGGTATAACAAGTGACAGGCCATTCAAAGGTTGAAGAAGAGAGATAATGAAATCTTAAATTAGAATGGCTTTCAAAATAGATTGACAGTACTGTTCACAGCAAATTAAAAAGGGATTGACAATTGGAAAGAAAACGGGTGTCTGGTATTTGAGATGAGAATGTTTTAATCATTTGGCATTTTACCTCATGGATAAAATTTTTGCTTTATTCTCCCTAGGGATTAAAAGGCATTCAGAAATATTTCTAAAATCCTCCTGAACAAAAAAAGAGTCAGACTATAAATAAACGAAATATTTCAAGATTATTTTGTCTTAAGATCAGATTTTTTAAAGTGTAGGGTTATATGATATACGAGAAACTAGAGGGAAATAGACAATGTTTTTTGCTCTTAGAGCCAATCCATGCATATACATGATTTAGTGAATAATACGTGAGGTTTTGAAAAATGATACATTAGTTATGGAGTACCATTAGGTACTATCACATACTTTGATAATCATACTTCAGTCTTATATAGAAGAAGCTGAGAGAAAGTTTCCCCAGGCTCCCAGGGACACTGGACTTTTTATTATTATATTCACTCAGACCAGAGCTGTCTAAAGAAATGTTTCATTACTCTATCTTCAGGTGGATGAAGATTGTGATATATATAGATATATAAAATGTTATATAAACTATATTTATAATAGAAAATATATGCTGAATATAATATATTATATTATTATGGAATATTATACAATATATAACACAATTATATATAAATATAGAAAACATATATAGCAAAATTGTTCTTTATATATACTGTTCTTTATTTGTATATATATTCATTAGCAATCATATTAAAATACATTGGCAACGAATAAGCTACTGTGTGTAAATTAAAAATCTGCAGAAGGGGCACACTGGTAGTTTCTATTTGAAATAATTTATTTTGCAGGAAGATGGTATTCTTTATCCTTGAGATGTCTTCTTTATTGAATTTTACCATATTAAAGTGCAGATCTTTGAACCAAGAAATTACATTTATAAAATTTCAGAACAATGAAACATATGAAATCCACTCCATTCCAAAGATAAAGTAAACACCAAAAATATATAAGAACTTTTTCTAATCATCAGCAGTTTTTACATGAGATTGACACACATACATGATTAGGTTCTTTATCTAGAGCCTTTGGCACTATTAGTTGCACCACGATAAGAAGCATGAGTTTTAGGAGTTGATTTTGAGGTAGATTTGAATATATTATTTGAAGATTTAAATGGGAAACCACATGTAATTTGAGGGCCATTAAGTTAATATTAATAGTCTTCTTTGGTATACTAATTGTATACTTCAGACATCATTGATTTCATGTGTTTAATGGTCAAATTCATTAAGAATTTATCTAGGGTTAACACTGTTCAAAAAGAAATGTACTCGTTACCTTATTTATGCAACTGTAACACCTATGTATATCAACTGTACAATGATTTTTTTTAAAGATACACAAAAAGATTAGCATGAAAATCTCAGAAAGAAATTTGGATATATAAAGAAAAAACTTTTCTACCAAAGGTTGAATGTTTGTGTATATGTGTGTGTTAGTGATTTTCACACATAAGGCAGCAAATATACACTTTTGACTATATCTGTAAAAGTATAGTGAAAATGAGTTTTTTTATATATATTCTAATGAGCATATCTTATTACACAAACAGTAATAATACTTGTGAAAGATTTGTTATATTTGAACTTACATAAAGTCTGAATAACAAGGCTTGCCTTTTAGATTTAATTTAAAATAGAAATCTTCCTGTTAATTGACTATTCTGATGAGTTCCCTGTGTTAGAACATATCAGCAGCAGTGAATCTTGGGAATGCCTACTAGAGAGGCCTCTGCCAACATTATAGCCATTTAAAGAGTTCTATTCTTGTTCTAGGCATTTTAAACAATGATCCAGCAATCCTACTTTTGGGCATTTACCCAAAGGATCACAAACAAGGCCATACTAAAGCTACCAGCACAATCATGTTTATTGCAGCATTAGTCACCATAGCTAAGACATGGAACCAACCCAGATGGCCCTCAGTAGTTGACTGGATCAAGATATGTTTATGTGTGTGTGTGGGGGGGGTGTTTGTGTTTGTATGTATGAATTCTGTGCCTCCACCAGAAAGAATGATACCACTCCATTTGTTAGGAAATGGAAAGACTTGGGGAAAAAATCATATTGAGTGAAGTAAGCCTGACCCAAAGAAACATAGATCCCATGGTTTCCCTTATTTGCAATAACTAGTAAAGGTCTAGGCTAATTTTACCAGACAAGCAGAAAAAGTCAAAAGCTATGTACATATGACCATATAAGATAAATCTAAGTGAAATGAACCCCAAGATAGGGACACAAGAGGTTTTTTTTTCTATGTTGCTGTTGTTTTTAATGTACTATGTGATTTTGGTTTCTTTTGTATGTTCTTCCCCCTATGGTATAACCCCTGTTGTCACTGTATTTGATTCTAATGCCCTGCATCTTGTGTATACATTTTTCTAGTTTGGAGAGGGAAATAACAAAATGCTAAAATGATGATACAATTTGACCCATTGTAATAATGAGATGTACAAGATATTTTGTTGAAAACGAATTTTCAACTTTCGAGGGTTGGAGGAGTGAGGTTTGGGGAGGTGGGGAAGGAAGGGATGGTAGGGAAAAAACAAAGGAGGGGGTAATAATGATCGATAGGAAATGTACTCATTACCTTATTCATGTAACTGTAACCACTCTGTACAGCATCTTTACAATAAAAAGATTTAAAGAATAAATTACACTCAGAAAAATTGTAGAAAGCTATTTCTATTCTCTCACACACAAAATTTTGGAGGTATGTAGAAGGCTATCATTAACAAGTACTTTAAATTTGATTAGTGCATGTGCTTGTGGTAAATAATAAAGGGTAAAATAATATGATATGACACTCACAGTGATACACACACACACCATCCTGTCTAAGACATTATTGGTAACTTGTTTAGATGACTTTCATGATCAAAAAATTGTAAAAAAAATAATAACAGGAACAATAATAAAATATTGAAGTTTTTAAATTTTATCAAATACTGTTGGAGGTTTCCCATATAAGAATAGTATGTCTTCATTATGTCTTCATTATCTTTAAGCAATTGTACAAAAGGATTGCCATTCAACCTGTCAGTTTATTAGAACAAAGCCTCTTGATCAATATTGTCCCTACCATCCTCCTCCTCCATACCTTCTCACATCATTCATACTATCAAGTTTAAGATTTTCCATTTCTACCTGAGATTTATTTAGAAAAACCAAAGGATACAGAAGAGACCAGCTTTCATGGGCTTGATAGGGAATCCAAACAAACAAGGAAATTAAGCTTCTTGTAAGAACACAGGGAAGATAATATGATTACAAATACCTGCTGGGAGGAATGGTAAATCCATCTCCATCTGCTATTAATGTTCATAACAGAAGATGGTGCCAGTTTGTTTAAAATTACATTGAGTTCATTACTTCATGTACACCTAATTTTCTATTTTATGAAATGTTCTTCTGATAGTAATTTTATTGCAAAATCAGTGGCAATTTCCTTCTTCAGAATAAAATGCAAACAGGTTTTGGAGTAATTAAATCCCATCCTTGCCATCTAATGAATGAAAGTATTTGGCATTCACGCGTTCAGAGCTTTTGATGTTGCTTTAGTTATTTTAGAAAATCACAGGCTCCACGAATTGCAGACAAGAGCCACATCAAGGTGTAGAAGAGAGGATGACCAACAATATGAAATGTTTTTATAATACAATATATAATTATGACTCTTGTGGTAGAATTTTATAGCCTTCTACACTGGCATAATCATCAAGCCTGGATCTCTTGAAACTCTAAATATGGACAAATTGTGGATTGCTTCATCTTAACAATGGCAGAAGGGAGATGGTTTATTTTCCAAGTTCATAGCAGGCATTCATCAAAGTGCTCCACTTATAAGATTTTCTGTGGTATATCCCTGGGTATTTGATTTAAGTCAATAACTGTTATGGAAAAGGCAGCGTTCAAAAAAATGAATTAGAAAACAATAAGTTTTTATTGGTTTCAAGATCTTTTAGTATCATCCCTTCTTGGTTGACTGAGTTATGCACATACACGTGGAAATTATAATCAGTACATTTATTTTCTAGTAGCTGTGAAAATCAGATTTGAGATGCACATTTCCTATTGTTAAATGAAAACAATAAATTTTTGAGTGTATGGTGCACAGATTCCTTGTTATGAGGAAACTTGGACCCATGTTGCTTCCTGCTAGCAATGAGGAGAAAGGGTTGCCTTTAAAAGGTAAGGTTCTTCAGTACTGCAGATCTATGGCCCTTGGGAGACAGTTTAGTACAACCCCATATTGCTAGTTTTTTTCCTGTCCCTGAAACAATGACCCACATCTTGGAGCATCCGTAAAGGCTTAAAAGTTCAGCCGAAGTCATCATTCCAATTGCATTTTTTAAAAACTGTTTAGCTCAAGATCACCACTTGCCACATTCCACTCTGACATTAAGTAATATATTGCTTACTACACCCCACTCACAAATGCCAGTGTTCATCCTATTTTCATACTTATTGACCACTACCTGTACTTTTGTTTCTCAAAGTTCTTTTGATCTTCTTTTCAACATAATCATTACCAACTTATAGTTCTGACTGTGTATGCTCATAATTGTGATTGTATTAGGGCTCTATTTTGTCGTTTCCTGTTTATAAGGTACTGGTTTCTAATCCACATTATGTCTTATTGCATGCTGACTTCTCCACCGATTTTCAAGAGAAAATGTGATTGTATCACACCTTGTAGTTTCTATGTAATTCTCAAAATAAACTTATGTTGTGGTTTACCTTTCCAGATTATTATAGTAGCATATCTTTCATCCTGTCTATGTTGTGCCCACTCTGTCCCCTTCCACTCCACCATCTTGAATGATTCCGTTCTTGGAATATTGTATGTTCACTTTTGGAACAGAGTCCAGTGGATCTGGACATACTTTGGTATTGTAGCAAAACTGTTTAAGATTTTCTCTTTGAAATACCACACCTAAGAGCTATACCAACCATATTGACATTTAGGCATTTTCTACTTGACAAGATCATCAATGTTTATTAGTTTATAAAATGCAGTGTATTAAATATTCCAATGACTAGTTCTTTGTATTTCCAATATCAATTTAACATGCTTCTATTCCTAAGGAGCATTCCTAAGATAACAAAGTAGCCACCTAATTGATAAATGTAGTAGCCCAGCTCTTTAGTGATGCAGTTCTGTAATGAAGTTACCTCTTCTCTGAAGCTCTTACAAGTCCTAATGAGTTTATTTCTAAATTGTATTTCTCTTCAGCAAGAATATTAGAAGGCCTGTGTTTTAAGGGATCCCATTGTTCTGAAGGAGAAATTTGTAAACTGTGGTCTACCATCTATTTTATAAATGAAAATTTACTGGAACAAAATTGTAATTCTATGTGTGTTTGCCAGTACTGGGGCTTGAATTAAGGGTCTTGTACTCTCTGGCTTCTTTTATTGCTGAAGGCTAGTTCGTGACTACTTGAGCCATACCTCCACCTCCAGAGTATTGCTGGTTAATTGTAGATAACAGTATCACAGACTTTTCCATCTGGGCCAGCTTTGAATCTCAGTTCTCAGGTCTCTGTATCCTGAGTAGTTAGGATTACAGGCATCAACCACTAGTGCCCAGCTCACAAACAGTGCTTATTGAATTGTCCATGGGTGCCTCTAACTACAACTGCAAAGTGAGCAGTTGTGTCAAAATTATCTGTCCTTTTAGAAGTTTGCTTATTCCTACTCAAGAGAATTCCTGACATTTATCAGGTACTCAGTAAGTATTTGTTGGACAGAATCCCAATCATAAGGAAACAAAAGATACACTTGGAAGACACTAAATAGAATGCTACTGACACTTACTTAGTGATTAGGGCTTTTATCCTAAAAATTGGGCTACAGTATTTACACCAAGCTCTTCAAAATGTTGTGCTTCATTAAAAGGGCGTTTATCTATCACAGAACTTGGAAGGACACTAAAGTTTGTGCAAGAATTATCAAACCTTTACAATTTAGACTACATTATTATTTAATCCCTGTGGTTTGAGAAGATGAGAAGGAAACCCCATACATATAATGTGCACAGTGAAAGCTGAATAAAAAGCTAGAATACCCTTTTCTAAAACTAACTTCTACTTTACAAAAATATTACACAACATATGAGTCACAATCTATATATTATCATCTTCATCAGCAAGTAGCTGTTGAGTACCTGAAGACATTAATCATTGATATTCACTGAATGCCTCTTATGCTGTAAGTGTATAATATGTTTTGGTATTAACAACATTAGATTTTTGCAGATCATGCTTTCTACATTTCTCTACCATGAAAACTGAAAATATTTCCAAGTGTATTCTTTTTTTGTTGTTGTTGGTTGTGGGTCTCAAACTCTGGACCTGGGCACTGGCTCTCAGCTTTTTAGCTCAAGACAAGTGCTCTACCATTTGCACCATAGTGCCACTTCTGGTTTTCTGGTGGTTTATTGGAGATAAGAGTCTCACAGATTTTCCTGTCTGGGCTGGCTTTGAACCGCAATCCTCAGATCTCTGCCTCTTGAGTAGCTAGGATTACAGGCATGAGCCACCTGCACCGGCTCCAAGTGTATTCTTAAGGTACAATTATATGTTCAACACAGGTGTGTGACATTCCTCACTTTGCCTTGTCTTTTATCTGAACAATGGAGAAGAATAACATGTGGTGTTTTCTTTCAGCTATTCTAGAATGAGTGCAAATGAACACAGATATAATATGTGGAAGCATTATTTTTTATTGTAAAGATGCTGTACAGAGTGGTTGCAGTTACATGTTTAAGGCAATGAGTACATTTTTGTCACGCATTGTTACCCCCTCCCTTGTGGTTCTCCCACTACCTCTTGTCTCCCCAACCTCCCTCAATCCTCCCACCCAAAGTTGTAAACTTCATTTCCAATATAGTCTTGTGGATTTCCTTGTTGCAATGTGTCATCCTGTGTCCTTGTTTCAGCATTTTGTTACTCCTCTTCCCCTCCCCAAATTAGACAAATACAAGATGCAGTGTACCAAAATCAAGTACAGTGACCACAGGGAATATACCATATGGGGAAGAACATATAAAGGAGACCAAATGAAATCACATAGTACATTAAAAACAGAAACAACAAAACAAAACCTCTGCGTCCATGTCTTGGGGTTCATTTCACTTAGCATCATCTTATATGGTCATATGTACGTGGCTTTTGAGCTTTTCTGCTCATTGGATAAAATTATCCTAGACATACATTAATTATTGCAAATGAGGGAAACCATGGGACCTATATTTGAGTCTTGCTTACTTCACTTAATATAATTTTTCCAAGTCTTTCCATTTCCTAACAAATGGAACTGTGTCATTTTTTTTCTGATGGAAGCATAGAATCCCCGTGTGTGTGTGTGTGTGTGTGTGTGTGTGTGTGTGTGTGTATCACATTTTCTTGATCCATTCATCTACTGAGGGGCATCTGGGTTGGTTCCATATCTTAACTATAATGAATAATGCTGTGATAAACATAGTTGTGCTGGTAACTTTAGTGTGGTCTTGTTTGTGATCATTTGTGTAAATGCCCAGAAGTGGGATTGCTGAGTCACAGGGGAGCTCTTGTATTCTTTTGAGGAACCTCCATTCTTCTTGGAAAGCATTTTTTTTCTGTTTTTTTTTTTTTTTTTTTGTCGATTGTGGGGCTTGAATTCTGGGCCTTGGCACTGTCCTTCCGCTCTTCAGCTCAAGGCGAGCACTCTACTGCTTCAGCAACAGCAGCACTTCTGATTTCTAGCTGGCTTATTGAAGATAAGAGTCTCACGGACTTCCCTGCCCAGGCTGGCTTTGAACCATGATCTTCAGATCTCAGCCTCCTGAGTAGCTAAGATTCTAGGCTTGAGCCACCAGCGCCTAGCTTGGAAAGCATTTTTGCAGGCACATAAAGTATAGGAAGATTGCAGATGGAATTTCTACTTTTCTATATAAGAAGAATGAAGATTGAGGAAAATCAGAAAACATTCTCAAGAAAGTGCTATTGAACGAAGATGTGAGATAGTTTAGGAAGTAAGATTGGAGGATAAAGCAATCCTAAGAGCACAGTATATGCAATGATATGGTAGACTCCAGGAATGACAAAATTGTTTCCTTAAGGATCAGGTATACCGTGTTTGGAAGAGGCAGGAGTGGAGGCTGGAAGGATGGTGGGAAGCCAGAAATAAAATACTTGCTTTCATGGAAAACAGCTGAAGCTGTGGAACTGGGCAATTTTTTGCCAAGTAGAATGTGATGTCAACAATAGGAAGAAGAGAAGAAAATGGAAGATCAAACTACTGACAGATTATAGTAGAAGACCTATGCAAGTATGTTTGTGGAACAGGAAAAGAGGAGGCACACACACATTCACACACACACATACACACACACACACACACACACAGAGACAAATACACAGACACCCAGACACAGATACAAGCAAGAAATTACATAACCTTTTTGAAAAAAAATTTATTATATTTCATAACATCAAGGCATCTGAAAAAATGTTATGAGTACTTGCTTTAATTAGGTGTTAATTTTCTTGTATATTTTAAAATTATGTACAAAACTTCAACTTCCAGTTTGGTAATATATTTACTATTGTTGAAATTTCTTAAATACAGATTTATTAGAATAGATAGAACACTATATTGATATTATTAAATATTTGCTGAGGTATGCAATAATGTGTATTTTATACAATAGAGTGCTTCACTTTTCCCTCCCTTACTCTGAAGTTGAGCATCATGTTTAAACTAAAGTATTACTGGTGTTGATTAGAGCCTGCTTCTATTAATCATGCTTCAGTGCATATGATCTTTCCATCTTAGAATCACTAGGCAGGTCTTTTTTCTGAAACTGGTTCACATAAACTCTTAAGTAGAAGCAATGTGTGCATCATTGACAACATAACCCTTGTCCCCAGGAGCCTTCTTAGTCTCTTTCTTCAAACTATCTCATTAGCAAGTTCTAAATTCTTTCTGATCTGCCTTTGTGAACACATCAGTCTAGAGTTATATGGATCACTTGATTCTTCATGCCATTGGGTCAACTCTGAGCAAAGGCAGGATATTTTCCATTTCTAATTTAGTCAGTATTTCTCAGCCAGAGTTTCTCTTCAGATTTAATATGGCACTATATGTGCATAATTTTATGTAGAAACCTGTGTTCATGTATTGTGTCTAGTATGTACATTCAATTTCATGTAATTTCAGTCCCTTTACCAACCTTTTAGTAGATCAATGTAATGTTCATGGCAGCATTCACCAATGAGTCTCTACTGTTACCTCCTTCTCCCCTTTGTACAACTACTTACAGATATATAAAAAATCTATGATTAAAAAAGAAATAAAAAATAAGCTGAGCACAGTGGTTTATGCCCATTATCCTAGCTACACAGAAGGCTGACTGAAGGCAGGACCTAACTTTGAGGACAATACCTGTGAAAAATGCACACAATTTCTGTCTCTGTAAATAAAATTTGGTTTACTGGTTGTCAGCTGCCATTCTTAGCTACCTGGGATACATAATAAAGTTGAAGACTAGACTGACTAGAGCACAAACATGATACTCTATCAGAAAAATCACCTAAGCAGAAAGATCTGGTGCTGTGGCTGAAGTAATGGAATGCCTGGGTAACAAACATACAGCTCTGAGTTCAAATCCCAATACCACAGAAAATAAATCCGTAAAGAATTAGAGAAAATAATAACAATCAAGGCATTTAGCTAGTGAGTGTTATATATTGAATACCAATGTACTAGGTTTCCAGAGCTCTGGAAATTACCTCTCTCCAAAAGTTATATACAACAAATCCTATCGCCAGATTATTACTGTATTTATACATATTGGATTTGAGAAGAATGAAAGTGATAGGAAACTACCACCAAATCAACATTGTTACTAAGGGTCTAACTATATTTTAAGAATGTGCAATATTTTTTTAGCATTTTTGTTATCTTCATATAGTTGTACAAAAGAGTTGGCATTTAACAAGGCAGTTTATGAATACAATGTATCTTGATCAATGTCACCCCCTTGTACACCCTCCCCCATCCCTCCCAACCCACCCCTTCCTTCGCTCTTCTTAATTTTGTAGGATATACATTGGATAATGATGTGTAATCTTGGACACAGATTTGTGAGGCAGACTGCTTCTTCTTTTCTCTCTCTCTACCTATCCTAACCCTGCTGAGAAGAAAACTGAACTGTAGAAGGTGACACTGTTTTCCAGGGTCAAAGGGCTTCCAAAGGCCTAGAAGTATATTCAGTGTGGGAGAGAATGAGCAGTTAGTGAGAATAGTCTTTTCTCACACTGCATATATTGACATGCTCATTTTGAAAATACCACCTATTCACAGAAAAAAATATTTCACCACCACCACCAATAACAAAAAAAACTATGTAAAAAATAAAAATAAAAAACCCTCCATTTGGAGTCCTTTAATTTGCTACCTATTGCATATTCATTCCTTTTTAGCTTCCAACTTCATTTCTGTGCTGTCAGTTGCTGATTTCTTTTTAACTCATATATTTTTATTTCCCTTTTTAAGTTTGAATAAAACATCTTTAGAATTTTTAAGCTATTTTCATTTGCTTAGAATTGGGCAGGTTTGTGTTTCCTGAAATATTGTTCTAATATACAGAAATATAGATGGAAGATTAATTTATATTTTTAATCAGCATTCAACTTCCCAGTGAAATACATTTTAAGGATTAATATCAATGGAAGAAAGTGTCCCGTGTGTCATTTAGATAATTTCTCTGAAGTTTATGATTTACATATGAAAATTATTTAATGATTCCAAATGTGAGATGAAACTACTTCAGTTATCTGATTCTAATGAAGAATATGCCATGCATAAAAACTTTTAAGAGAAGGACAGAAGGAAGGAAGGAGATTTTATATAAAATGAACAGCATTGCTTTCTAATCTCTTAACATTAAAGAGTTGTATATTTGGTCAAGGAAAATAAAACTGACATCCGGAAAGTAATAGCTGAAATTTAAGTAAAAAAGCATTTATAAATACAAGACATTTAAAGGATATGCACCTTAATAGTTTATTTTTGTTGTTGTTGTTTTGTTTTCTTTTTGTTTTTTAACCAGCTGAAAGAAGGGCTTCAGTAAAGTTGGTTTGATAGTTTAAATTTCACTCAGAAATTTATTTGACCCCCATAACAATCACATATGCTATCTAGCATTCTTAGTGTGTTAATGAGTTTCTTTGAGTTTCTTTAAGTGATTTGTTTTAATGGACAGCTTATGCCAGTGGTTCATACTGTCTGTAACCTAGGTGAGTGATCATGTATTTGTTTTTTACATGAGGAATACAAAATTTTAGACTTACAGGTAAAACAGTGTCTTTACCTTGTCTCCAAATCTTTGGAATTATTACACAAAATCTCTACAAAACCCCACTCCTCACTCAAATCTTACAGAGAATTTTTATTTTATTTAAGTAGGTAGTAAATCCTTCAATTAATAGACATGGTCTTAGACCCTAAAGTCTTCCATTTCCCTTGCTTTATTCTTCTCGCTTTTAATCATGAAGTGGATCCTTTCTGAGCTCCTCTTTTGTGCTCCACAATTTAGCAGATTTCATTAAAGCAGAACAGCTGGGTTCTGGGCTATGGCCAGATGCTCCATCTACAGGAAGCTAAAGAAATAGAGTGCACAGCCAGAAATCCCAGTGAGGCAAGGGTTAGAGAATTGACAAGGACAAGAGCCTTTTAATATTTGGACCAAATTAACTGTAGGAATAAGGCTTTATCTCCTCATCACGGTCCTTCTGTGCCCAGGAGCCTTCTGTTCTTCCATCCGCAGTGAGAGGTGGATTCCCGTGCCTAAGACATGATTAGAGAGATTAGATTTGTTATTCCCATCTCCCTGTGCCTTATTAATCTTTCATTTACACTGGGATTAGATGAGATTCCATTAGCCAAATCCACTGAAAAGATTCATTCATTTTAATATTTATGCATACTGTCTAGTCCTTAAAGTGGATTCTTTTTGCGGGTGCACTTAATTGGATCAGTGAGATTCTCCTTATTAACATTTTTTTTTCTTTTTAGAGATTAAGGGTGATGAATAACATTAATGACTTCTACCTAGGCTCATCTTTTTAAAGACAACACTTTTAATGACTATCTTATATACTACAGTAGCCACTGGTCATTTTCTGCATGATAATATTATGAGACCAGGTTAAAAATATACACAGTTACTGATGGATCTAAAATACAGAATCCCTAAAATCCTCTGATACGCTGTTGTTTTCCAGAGTGGATGGACAGGGTGACATTTTTATTAGCATAAAGTAGTACTGTTTTTTGTTTGTTGTTTTGTCTGTTGTGGGGCCTGAACTCAGGGCCTGGTTGCTATCTTTTTTTTTTTTTTTTGGTCAGTCATGGGGCTTGAACTCTGGGCCTGGGCGCTGTTCCTCAGCTCTTCAGCTCAAGGCAAGCGCTCTACCACTTGAGCTACAGCGCCACTTCCGGTTTCCTGGTGGTTTATTGGAGATAGGAGTCTCAAGGTCTCTCCTGCCCGGGCTGGCTTTGAACCGCGATCCTCAGATCTCAGCCTCCTGAGTAGCTAGGATTACAGGCGTGAGCCACCAGCACCCGGCTATCTTTGAGTTTCTTTTTGCTCAAGGCTAGCGCTCTACGAATTGGAGCCACAGGTCCATCTCTAGTTTTCAGATGCTTAATTGTAGATAAAAGTCTCACAAACTTTCTTACCCAGGCTGAACACAGTACTTTTGAAATCTAAATTTGTCCAACCCAAAGGTTGCCAGCTTGTAGTCTGAAATAGATAACTTAATCTTATGAAATAAATTATTTAGAAAGTTCGTCCCACTTTATAGAAGTTTTATTCACACTGTTCTTCGGCAATAATACTCCGTTTTCAAAGTCAATTAATTTTCTCATATGTGTAGTTGTATTTGAGCAGCTTCATAGTCTGAGCTCTCCTGACAGTTCAGGCTGTATAATTAATACTTTGTTTGAGAGTCTAATCTGGTACATGCCTGGCCTCTCAGCTAAGTGTCCATTGTATCCCACTAGTTATGGCCATGAAAAATGTCTCTAGAAATTGCTACATCTTTCCTGGGAGTAAATATTGCTGTCAATTGAGAAACATGGTGTCTAAGAGGAACAGACTTCAGATTTTATTTTCTGGGTAATCTAAGCTTACATGTAAAATACATGCCTAGAAATAACAGACCACTATGAATACAGATTTCCTAATCTAAATTATACTTGTTTAAGCAGAGACTCTATAATTTTCACTCCGTGGGTTTTATATAGGATTTTTGGGTTTATTTTGCCCTCTAGAAAGAAAGATAATATTAGTATTATACTGAAAAGTTCACTGTGAAAGTGAAATGTGATAATGAACAGAAAATAGGATTTTCACTATAAGAATTCTGTAAGCACTTAATTATTACTATTTGTTATTAATGACAATAATTTAGCATATTTCTATTTTAATCTCAGTGGAAGATTATAATGGAATGGTAATCTTATTTAAGTGAAAATAGTATACAGTGAAAGTAGTATAGTAAGCACTAAAGCCAGTTCTCATGTTTTACTTATTTTACCACATGATATTTAATACTTTAAACAAAAAAAATCACTTTTGCAATCTAGTCCCTTATATAACTTTTATAGTACATTTCTAGTAAAAAATTAATACAGTATTTTTAAATTAAGTAAGTCATAAGCGTATCTTCTCCTTTCTCTAGTGTGTATCTGCTTCATTTGAATGCTATGGCTCTTAAAAGAAAACAGGGTTTGTTATACAAAATACTATTTCTCAAGATCCAAAGTATTACATGGTAAGGATAGTTAACAATATTGTTCTGTATATTTGTCACATCTAAATAAAAAATTTTAGTCTCTATATATTCATACGTACACACATGCACAAGTCAACATTGGTAGCAGTGTAGAGTTTATAGATAAATTAATTAACTTCACGAGCAATTATTTCATCTTGTACATATATCAAAACAACATTTTGCAGTTTAATATATAATTCTTATATATCTGTGATTTCTCAATAAAGCTGTCAAAACTAGAAAGCTGTAATTGGTATTATGCTGAAGTTTCTCAAATAGTCACATAGTGCCTTTATTCATGACTCTGAATAAGTCAACAGAATTTGATTTTAATGCAAACTTAATTAAAACTTAAAAGGGGCACAGTAGAGCATCATTGGTTTGAAGTTTTTAGAAAAAAAATTGAATTCAGAGCTTGCCACTGATCCCATATTCCCCCTGTCATGAACCCAAAGTGGATAGAATAGTCACATTTTTTTAAAGAATTAACAGCAAATGTAAGGTGCATCTTTTGTACTGTTAAAAATTGGATTTTTTTCTCTTCCCTTGAGAAGCCACAGTGAACAATAGCATACTCTTAAAGAGAAAATTGCTGAACACCAAGGCCATGTTTCTGAAAACTAAGTACATAAAGAATAGAGATGTATGCTTAGCATTTTGAATCAATTATCACTGGAATCCGGTTATAACATTCAGAATAGAAGCCCTGGAGTCAAGGTTTTCTCTCAGCATATTCACTGCTTTTAGCAGGCTTACCTTGGACATCTATAAAAGAATTACTATTTTTTCAAAATATAATTTTCTAACAGATAAAGATTTTTATTGTATAAAAGTGGATAGAAAATGAAAACTAGTTATGTTCTTAAAGTATAGCAGTGAGATACTTAGCTATACTTAGTATACTTAGTAACTGCCAGTGGATTTAAAGCTTGATTGTCATTGATTAGTCAGTCTTTATTTTGACAATGTATATCCTATCCTTTAATGTCAGTACAAGCAACAAATTGGAAATTTGTATGTATGTAAAACATTATTTCTTTGTGGTTGAGAGGAAGGGGAGGACATCTGTAATATATTATATGTATATGTAGATATATATATTTTGATTTTTGATTTTTTTGGTTGGTCGTGGGGCTTGAACTCTGGGCCTGAGTGCTGTCCCTCAGCTCTTCAGCTCAAGGCGAGTGGCTCTTGAGCCACAGTGTCACTTCTGGTTTTTCTGGAGGTTAATTGGAGATAAGTTTCATGGATTTTCCTGCCTGGGCTGGCTTTGAACAGCAATCCTCAGATCTCAACCTCCTAACTAGCTAGGATTATAGGCGTGAGCCACCAGCACTCCACCATATACATAATTTTAAATGATGCTAAACAATTTATGAAAAGCAGGTCAAAATATAATAATATTACATGTTATGTATTTATATATACTTATATTTATATATTTGGTGATGCATATAAATATATAACATGTAATTAACAATATTAAAGTATATTTGTTCAACTAGGGATAAAAGTTCTTATTGACTGACATATATTTGAATTTCTTTTACAAAAACAGTTTTACATTCTTACATGGAATATCAATTTGTGTTGATGTTTCTTCAGCTAAAATTATTTGATTTTGATATACTATATATTCCAGTGAAGACTGTGATTTAATGAATAACATTAATTACATCTTAAAATCTTTATAAATGAAGAAACATTAACAAATCAAGTTTCTTCAGGTTATTTCAGTATAGAGTCATTGTTTGAGTGAATAATGTAGTTTCATAATTGAAAGAAATTTTCTAGGGAATTGTTTCTAAATTTGTTTTTTTTTCATGTAAGAAATTTGTGTCACAGCTTTTACAGGTTAGAATGTCAGAAAAATAGGAGTGATTAAAGATACTTATTTGGGGCATGACTTTGATCAGGATGCATTGTACATGTATATTGGTTTGTTGAATTGAAATCCCTTTATGCAACTTAAAGATAACCAAAAAAATGAAAATAAATGGTACTTATTAAGGTTAGAGCAAAGCCATAACTATCTGAACTTATTGTAATATAAAACTAAGGATCTAAGAAGCAACTTTCAGCTTTTCTAGTATACTTGATGTTTGACCCTGATGTAACCACATAATTCCTTCAAACAATCATTCTAAATATGTAACTTCAACCCACAAAAGGGTATGAGGTGTAGAAAGAGGTAGGGAGAAAGGGAGAAAGATTGTTTGTGAATAAATGTAATGTGAGTGACAAGAATGTAGTTTATAAAAATGCTAAAACAATAAAAGGATAGCAGTACAACTCACCAGGGCAATCTTCCTTTAGCATGGCTAGTATTGTGTTTTAATTTTATTACTACATTGTCTGCAAAGTACCCAATTATTTCAATTTTATTTATCCTGAGTATGCTAATAGTCTAAAGATGACAAATGTTGGGTATTAGTAATTCTGAATGAGCGTTTACTTTTCTGTGATTGAAAAAGAAAACTATTCATTTCAGGTTGTTAAAAATGATATATACTTATATATTCATACAATAATTCATAACCTGGTTTATAAAATATAGGTAAATGAAAAGATTCTAAAATAATATTCATGTTTGCTTACCTTCTTGCTTTGAGGCTTTATATATCTCCTTTTAAATATAATTTGAGAAAAAATTGTAGTGCAGTATTTTATATGGCTTGCTCTAGTTTTAATGTTTTAAAGAAAATTTGAGAGGCATAATCAAATGCATGGCTCTTGTGCTGAAAATTCTCTGATTACAAAGTGAGCAATTGATAAATACAGTGAACTCTTTTAATACATTCAGTCAAGCTGTCTTCTAAAGCGGCTGTATCAGCTCTGCATTCCTAGGGCAGATCCTGTGTATTTTCATTTCTGGGTTTAGACATTCAAATAAAGAGTGAGACTAAAATAATGATTACATTAGTAAGTCCTTATAAGTAACAGATGTAGTGACCATATCCTCGATCCTCACCCTTTGCTACCTGCTGCTATTATGTTTAGGACTTGTTAATATGAAATATATACATATATATAAAATGCATGCACACATGCATGCTGAATTAACTTAAAAATCAATTCAATCACCCAGGTTGTACTTTTATTTTTTTCATAATTTATTTATTTGTAGATTAAAGCATTCTGAGAATAATACTCTAAAAATTTACCTAAGTAATGGCTTATCTAAATTAGAATTTTCTACAATATAAACTGAGAATTTAAAACCTATATTGCTTTGATTACAGAAATACTTCAGACCTCATTTTTTTAACCCAGTACAAGATCATAGAATTCATGGTGTATCAGTTTTTAATAGTAATAGTTAAGGTATCAAATAAAATTAAGAAAAAATTAGCAGCCTTGAAAAGTAACAACAGTTCATTAAAAATAATTAGATGTCAGTAGTTGCTTGATGTGAATTAAAGAGTCAAGGAAATTGAAGAGATAGAAGAGATTGTGTATTAATGAACTGTAACTAGATGATAAATAAACATCGTTATTTATGAGTATTACTATAAAGGCCATGAATGTTTAACAAAAATACAATGTCCCTCTTTTCCTGTGATGTTCTGTATGCATAATATAAATATTCATGAATGGTGAGTATCAGTTCAGGTTATCTATTTGAATATAAATTTTCATATATCTCACCACTTGGAGTTCATTGGATCATGCTTTTGAATATGAATTCTCCAGTATCTCAGATGCACTATGGATCTAGCCCAACTCATGAATATTCAGATACACACGCACACACACAACTGATCTTTCTGAAAGTAATCACATTCATAAAGATGAAAATCTTGTTAGTCTTCAATAATGAGAACTGCATCAGGCTGCTTGTCCCTGAACAATTTTAACAATTCTTTTGTTTTCATTTTTTGTAAATGATACCAACTAAGGGAAAAAAAATAAAAAGATGCTTTGTATCTTTCTAGACTGAAACTCTTTTCTGTTTACCTTTATAAAAGCTTGTGTGTGATTTAATCATGGTTGATATGTTTGGTTAGTTCCCTATGGTCAGAGAAAAGAGGGAAATAAGACTGTCTCTACAATCAATATCCAAAGCACATTTCTGCTGATTAGGCTTGAGCAGAATCTCAAAAGCAGAGTTTAGTAATAATCTTTTCAGCTATTGGAAGCTTGATGATTACTTTACATGCAAAAAATGCCCTGAAATTTATCTATATATATTGAATATAGAGGGTACTATATTCCGTAACAGATTGATTTATAATGCATTAGAGTTAGGATGCTAAATGGAGGCTCATAATTATAAAGTATATATAATCTTTTCTCATATCAGAAATATATCACAATTTTTTAACTTCACTGGAATAAATTATCTATATCTAGAATAGTTATCCAAATCTGTTAGTAGTTACAAATAGATATCAAAATCAATCACCTTGTTCCAATTAGAACTATATTTTAAATATTAAGTAACCAAGGGAGCACAAATAGATATGAAGACTCTTATTCATTGATGAGGTATTTAAAGTATTAACTAGTTCCTATTTTTCTAACAGTGTTATCTTCAACCTTTTTTGGGGGGGGGGTCCTGTCGTGGGGCCTGAACTCTGGGCTTGGGCGCTGTCCCTCAGCTCTTCAGCTCAAGGCTAGCGCTCTACCACTTAAGCCACAGTGCCACTTCTGGCTTTTTTCTTTTTGCTTATGTGGTGCTGAGGAATCAAACCCAGGGCCTCATGCATGCAAGGTAAGTGCTCTACCACTGAGCCACCTTCCCAGCCCCATCTTCAACCTTTTGAATGAGGTTGTTCTTATTCAGACTAAACATACACACATACATACACATACACATACACATAAATATATATGCCATTTGTAACCTGTGCTCAATTACAAATGTTTCGAATTCTCAAGAGTTGAAGAGTGTTTTTTTAGACTCCACCCTAGCATACCTGTGGGTTTCTTCAGCAAGACCAAAAAAGTCAGTGGGAGATTATTACCCCACTTTCCTTCAGTTTTGTGTCTCTGGATAGCTTTTGGTAGTTTGAAGCTGAGACATGATATAATTTTGCCTGGCATCACTGGGGAAAGGTACTATGCTATGTAATTCTTGATGATTAGAGATACATTCAATATGCATCAGACAGCAATGAATTTTGTCTGCTGAAAAATTAATTGAGCCACCATGAAGAGCAATGAAAATGTGTATTACTTTATAAGTTTAGACTTATTTTTTAAAATATGAGTATGAGTGAATTGACTTTTTTCCCCCTTTCTTGTTAGCAACAATTGTGTTAAATGAGCTCAATTGGACCAGTGCCTTAGATGACGTTTTCAAAAAAAATCGCGATGAGGACCCCACATTGCTCTGGCAGGTGTTTGGCAGTGCCACCGGCCTGGCTCGTTACTATCCAGGTGAGTGCTTACTGACTCAGTAGTCATCAACAGGAATTGGAAATACAAGCTTTATGTTTTTCTTTTCTTCCTTTTTTTTTTAAAACTAACTCTGCAATTTGGATATTGGGCCACACTATTTTTATAATGAGAATATATGCCTCATCCCATAACGCTAACTTGGTCAAAGTCACATTAAACTGAAACACCTGAGTAGTTACCATGAGCAAGGTTTGGATGCGGGTACCCGCGCAGTGCTACAATGCGGTCTGCTTAAAGAACATGGAGTAAACCCTCAAGTGTACTAGATGGTAAGACTTTACAACTGACCCGAAAGAGTTTTCTGCAGAATCCAGGTGTATGTGAAAAATTTATAATGGAAGAATATATTTCTCTTTTATCAGTGAATGAGCAAACTTGGATTTGTTAAGATAAGTATGTCAAGAAGTAAGATGAAATAAAAGCAACCCTTTTCACACACATAATAAACCTGACATGATATCCCTTGAAATTACATGAAGTCTGATAAACATTTTCATGTACAATTTTAAAGTGAAAGGAAAATATAGCTTTCTGTGTTTGTGTCAGGTTGAATTCTAAGGGCATCTCAGTGATCACACATATTCAATGAACATGACTATGCTTTTTAAACTAAAATAAAAAAAACTCAGTGTTCTTTATTATTATAAAAGGTTTTTAGATGAAATCAGGAATAACTTCTAAAAGAAAAATGAAACATGAAAAAGTAGTATACCCTCATAACCTACTGAAAAGACTTTCTGTGAAATGTCTGTTGGTATTATGAACTTCTCCACTGTTAGAACTAGCTGATCAACACTACTATATATATATATTTTCAAAGGTATGGTTTCTTTCTCTTCCTTCACTCACTTTCCCTTTCTTTTGTAAAGCCTCTAATATCTTTATATTTTTCCATGGAATATTTATTTTTTAATTCATAGTTAGTCCTTGATTCACGTTTTAAAACTCTGTATCTGACCATTTTCCAAGTAATGCCTTGTGGTCAAGTTTCTCTTTCTCCTTCCAATAAGAAAGACACTGCCTTACCCTAGCATTTCATTGTCTACAATGTTAGTATTGTTGTATCTATATAATAAATCCCAAACCATTCTCCTATTCAGAGCCACATAATCTGTCATTCATAAACCTTTGGAAGCCAGATATGTAGAACCATATCCGTAATCCCAACATTTGAAAGGCTAAGGCAGGAGAACCTCAGGTTTGAGGTCATGGAGAGATTTATCCCAAAATGAAAACAAAACAGAATACAATAAAACAAAACAACAACAGAAAATGAATAAAATGGAAGACATCTTTTGAGTGAGCCTTACTTATTTCTTTTGCTATTGGAAGTCATTATTACTGATTACTGGTCCCTAGCCTCCTGCAGTACTGTTCATGCCTTGTCTTTTGCTCTGTAACTTCCTTTTTCCATAGGAAGGTTTTGCCCTTTTTTTCCTTCAGTCACTTCATTCTTTTGTTTTTGTTGTTGGTGGTAGTGTTCCTGGGGCTTGAACTCTGGGCCTGGGCACTGTCCCTCAGTTCTTCACCTCAAGACTAGTGCTCTACCACTTGAGCCACAGTGCCACTTCCAGTTTTCTGGTGGTTAGTTGGAGATAAGAGTCTCACAGACTT
Source organism: Dipodomys ordii (assembly GCF_000151885.1). NCBI lineage: Eukaryota > Metazoa > Chordata > Mammalia > Rodentia > Heteromyidae > Dipodomys > Dipodomys ordii. Next base: position 9,200,459 of record NW_012267306.1, read on the forward strand.
TCCTGATCCTCAGATCTCAGCCTCCTGAGATTACAGGTGTAAGCCACTGGTGCCTGGCTTCAGTCCCTTCATTCTTAATCCATAGTTTATAAACTTCTCCCATGACTGTAGTCCATAACTACTTCTTTTTCACAATTTTTATCAGAAATCTATCACTTCAGTCTGTCTAATGTATGTGGACTTAATCAATTACTCATCCGTATTGTAATTGAGATCCAGCAATATGTAACTTCTGATACTTTGATTAAAATTTTCATGTAGGCAGAAAAAAAATTATAAAATGCAAGTTGTCATAGGATAGCCGAAGCAGAGAGATGGTTATTGTCCCCAGCATCTCTCCTTTGTCACTAGTACAGTATATGTTTTCAGCCGGGTTTCAGACCATATTAAAAAAAAAAAATTCTGTTACTACACGGTATATAAATTCTCTCCCATGTCAGGTAAGAAATGTCCTGTGTGGCTGTGGGGAAGTTCTCCTAGAATAGAGGAGGGCACATGTCTTTGTCTTTTGAGAAAGAACACAAACAATGGTGTCTGAGATGTGAGGCAGAGGCCTTATTAAGAACATTTCAGAGAAATGAGATGAAACAGAAAGCCCTTCTAGACTCTCCTCACTGATGCTATGTATCACAGATTCACATCTATGAAAATAAACTACCTTAACCCTAAAATCACCATTTTTTATTTTTTCCAGTAGGTAGCTAAAAAGAGTCCTCAAAGACACACTGGTCTTTTAATTATTTGTGTTATCCAGTTAGACTTACTTCTATGGGAAAGCTTTCCAAGAGCAATCTTATTCTCTTGTTCTTTGATTTTGTGTGTGTTACAACAGACAGCCAATTTTGTCTTCTTTCAGAAGTTGTTTAGAGTATACCTTTTTTTTCTCTCAAATCATCACAATTTATGTAAGCATGGGATGTGATTTATTGTATCTTGAGGGCTACAAGGTAACTAGATATAGAGCCCTGTATGTACAACATGATGGGCATTAATTAAATTAAGCCGAACATCCAAGTAAAATTGTAGGCAGGAAACGTATAATTCAGTGTTATGGTAAAAATTCAGATAATTCATTTTCTCTAGCATGTCAAGTGCCTTTACATATTTTCCCCCCTGTGAAACACACTCAAGTATTCTCCTAAAATAGTCCAAAGTCCCCACAACAAAATGAACAACTCAGTATTCAAGCTCTGTTGATTATATGTAACAGTCTCATCACCTACTATGAATTTTTTTACTTTGACTACCTAAGTGTGACAGAATACTGAATATTTTCTCTACCATATTCATCCCAGTTGCTGCCCAAATATGCCTGAATCTGTTGAATAGCTTCAATTCAAAGAGTTGGAAAGAGTAAGGAATGCCAAATACAGATCCCTCTGTTCTGTCAGGGAAGAAATATAAAAATGTCTTTATTTACATAAAGCAGGTTCTTCACCCCATCTGACTGTTCCTTGTACGTTCTGTGGGGATCACACTGTAACAGTCCCTGAATCACTTCAGGGCACAAGTGCTGGAGTATGCTTGGGGCTAAGCAGCTCTCTTAGATTATTGGTTTCTAGTTCAGGTCTAAAAGCTTGAAGTTGATTTAGGGTTCAAACAGTTATATTGCTTCTACAGATTTAGCTAAGGATTCATTACTAATACACACAGTATAAACATCAAGGCCAAGTTAACTCCTACTATTATTTTCTTACAGTGAATTTCTTCTGTTAGCAATCTCAGTTCTAAATTTTATTTAAGTAATTGTTAAGTCTGACATCTTCTATGTATTAACTAGGCTTAGAATTTAGCCCGTTCACATTTCTCATGTCAGAGGTGGCTTCTTTGAAGATACTGCTGAGAAAAGAAAACTAATCAGAATTAAACAATGGTGGACATTACTAGATATTTGATTTCATCTCCTCTTGAATTTTACCCAGTTTTATTACTGTGTGTGTGTGTGTGTGTTTGTTGATTGGCCCTAGAGCCTGAACTTAGGGCCTGGACACTGTCTTTGAGCTTTTTTGATTAAGGCTGGCACTCGACCACTTGAACCAAAGCTCCACTTCCAGTTTTTTTTTAAACTGGTTAACTGGAGATAAAAATCTCATGAACTTTCCTGCCCAGGCTGTCTTTGAACTATTCCCCTTAGATCTCAGCCATGCATGAGTAGCTAGTGTTGAAGGTTTGAGCCACTGGCACCTTGCCAATTTGTTACTTTGTTATAACACATAAGAAGAAAACATAAAGAAAGAAGGGTTTGTTTAGCCTCATGGTCACTTGATTCCTTTGTTAAAGTGCCCAAGTATGAAGAGGCAGAACGTTGCGGTGAGAAGCATGGAGTGGATCAAAGAATCTGACTTCACGGTGAAGAGGTGGCCTTGTGACATGGAGGCCTGGGACAAGAATATAGTTCACTAACTCTGAAGATTTTTACCACCTCTCAATAATGCTATTTAACGATCAGTTCATTAGTGGATCAGTCTATTGATTAGCTCATATCCCTCAGGACTCAGTCACATCTCAACAATGCACACATCTAGGCCTTTTGGTGGACACTATAGATCCAAACTATAACACAGAGTGGAGGTTGTCTGCTACTGTCAAAGTTCAGTCCTCCCATTTCATGGTAGACATTCTTTCGAAAATGACTGCTTGGCAATCTATTTATCGGCCAGACCCCTTTGTGTCTGTGTAGAACCATAGAAAATAGTTTCCAAATAGAAGATGAGTGAATTAGTATGTGTTGCTTCAAGGTCGAGTCTGGGAGGATTTGAGCATGCCTTCCTATGGAATCTTCCATTACCAACTGCTTGTATGAAAGCTGAAGATGGTGAAAGCGATCCTCAGCTTTACATATCTGGTAATTGCTTGGCGAAGCAGTCACATGAGTGAGAATTAACTTTATTGCTAAAACATGAATATCTGAGATTGAACTTTAAGGCATTTTGTGGCACCCCAGTGGCTACAGAAAAAGCTTTCTTTATCTTGTCCAAGATACATTCTGAAGACATCAGTTATTTGTTTTCCTCTAATGTGAGTACATAATTCACAGTTATTTAAGCAACCTAATTCACCCTGGACCTTGGTGTGGACGCTATTAGGGACTGTGGAGACTCTGTAATGGAATGGTAGTTATGAGTAGCACCACTTTCCATTACTGGAAATTTGGTGAGTTATCCAGTGTATTTATCAATGAATTGATTTTTACTTGAAAGCAAAATCTATTGAGTTTGTTGGCCCTGTCATTCAGAGATGCCTGATAAACGCCTAGAATTATAATACATCAATTAGATCCAGGCAAGGGGACCAGGGGAAATATTTCAGGGCATTCTTATTAAATCTTCTGCCACCGCCACCTCCTCCTCCCCTCCCTCTCTCCTTCCTTTCCCTCCCCTCCCCTTCCCCCCATCCCCTTCCCCTTCCTCCTCCTCTTCTTAGAGTTAGAAAAGGGCACTTGAACTTATTAAACGGAAATGCAATTAGCTGTCATTTAAAGTGGGGTTTCTATCAAGAGAATCAGTTCTCAGTGCATTGCTATTTGTTTTATCATTTCCTAGCACCTAAAAAGAAAGAAATATTCCTATTATCTTGAAACTACATCAGCAATTTCTTAAAAATAGTGGTCTACCACACATTTCAGAATGAAGTCAGTCACAAGCAAACATCTGCATAACTCACGGTTTGCTCGCCCACCTTCTACATCATGTGAAATAGGTTCACGTTCCAGTAGACTTAGCCAAAGACACGTCCATGGTTCAGTGTTTTCCTCAAGACAAAATTATTCCCATCAATGATCATTTGGGGATGTTTTTGTCTCTCTCCTGTCATTCTAAAATCTTATGAGATACCTTAGAGGAAATATAAAATGAGCAATGTTTCTGTTTCTTTTTAGCTCTGATTTCCTTACAGGACATGTAGCATCTTTGTTTTTGGTCGGTCGTGGGGCTTGAACTCTGGGCTTGGATGCTGTCCCTGCGCTCTTCAGCTCAAGGCTAGCACTTGCCGCTTGAGCCACAGCGCCACTTCGGTTTTCTAGAGGTTTATTGGAGATAAGAGTCTCACGGACTTTCCTGCCTGGGCTGGCTTTGAACCGCGTTCCTCAGATCTCAGCCTCCTGAGTAGCTAGGATTACAGGCGTGAGTCACAGGCACCAGGCTTGTGGCTTCTTTTTCATTGACTATGAAACCGATTTTTTTTCAGGGAAATTTTAACTATACATATATATATATATGTATATTTATACATATATATGCTCACTATTCCTCTTAGTATTTGATCTTCCATATTTTTGAGCTTATATAAATAATGTTCCATCAAATACCACAATAGGATTTTATGTCTTAATAATATCACAAGAAGAAATATTGTTTAATTTCACTATAATATAAATATCCTAATTTAGTCTAATCTCAGCTATTACTTAAAAGCAAACATCTAATATCTGATTATTAATATTTTTAAATATAAACCAGTTAAGATCATAAATGATATTAAAGTTTAATGGTCTAGCTCATAATGTAAATCATAGCTTTTTAATTTTTCTGGCTTTAAAGAATGTATAAATTTTACAGAAGGCAGTGATTTATGTCAGTTAATTTCACTTAGTAGTGGAAACAAATCCTAAATGAATATGCTCTGTAAAGAAATTAGTGCTCTAACTTAAAAAAAACTTTCATATTACAATGTCCTGAAATAATTTTAAAGTCTCTTTCAATTCATGGCTATTGCTGTGGTATACACAGTGGCAGCTTGTATAATAATCAGTATCAGTTTTGATCCAATCTGCACCAGAGAAGCTGCATGCAGTTCTCACCAGAGCCTGTGAAATCGCAAACCAGAAGCTGGAGGCCCAGGGCCTTGATTCACATTGTCTGCTGCTGATGCATCATATCATGTCAGCTGCTAAAAGAAAAATATTGAAAAGACCCAGATCCATTTTTGTAGAGCAAACCAAAAGTTGCATTTGAAATTTGCACTCAGCAAATATGGCACAAAAAATTAGGATAGTCTCTCTAAACTTTTCATTATTACCAGGACACTAACCTGGGGAGTCAGCTATTACAGAAAGAGATCTGAAAATTAAATGGTATGTTTACCAGCACTTCTGCTAGTTAATGCTAAGGCTACCAAAATGATATTTTGTATCACTGACACAGTTTCTGCAAATGAAAATTTAATTAATTAAACAAATAGTAAGTCTAACAGATCATTTTCAGTGACTGTGTCAGTAAGTGGTTCTTGGGGAGTTCTATGTTGGAATTCACACTTTTGTGTAAATATGATTAGTCTTTACAAATGAGTAAATGATTTTATAATGAAAAAAATTGTAAGTGAAGAAGAGACTTAGTTGTGTGTATTTTTGGCATATTCTAATGGGCAAAATTATTTTAGTTGGCTAATAGAACTGACTTAATATACTTCCTCATAAGTTCCATCATTGTTCAATAAAGAAAATGAAAATTAGATTATGGCACACACACATCAGATGAGTGAGGATTTTTAAAAATTATTTATTGTTTTTTAAATAAGTTTTTTATTGTGAAAATACCGTACAGAGGGATTACAATCACATGAGCAAGGTAATGAGTACATTTCTCATCAAGCATTTTGCCGCCTCCTTTGTTTTTCCCCTACCATCCCTTCCCTCCCATCTCCCCAACTACATTCTCCCTACCCTCCGCCTTCCTGCTTAAATGTAAAGTTTGTTTTTCGACATAGTGTCTTGTACATCTCATTGTTTTAATGGGTCAGCCTGTATCCCTATTTAAATAATTTGTTTTCTCCCTTCCACTCCCCAAGTTATACCAACAAATACAGTAAAACCAGGGGTTATCCTGTCGGGGAGGTACATACAGAGCGACGAAAAAATCACTGGTATCTTATAAATATGTTAGAAACAATAGCAAGAAAGAAAAAAAACACTTGTGTCCTTATCTTGGGGTTCATTTCGCTTAACACCATCTTATCTGACCTTTACTGCTTGTCTCAAATATATACTAGTTATTGCAAATAAGGGAAACCATGGGACCTATGTTTCTTTGGGCCTGGCTTAATTCACTTAATATAATTTTTTCCAAGCCTTTCCATTTCCTAACAAATGGGGCAATGTCATTCTTTCTGATGGAGGCATAGAATTCCATTGTGTATA
>NW_012267306.1:9208479-9362864 GCF_000151885.1 Dipodomys ordii
AAAAACATTAAAATACATATCTAAGGGTTCATTTTCCTGACATCACATTATCTGACCTTTTCTGCTTGACTCATACATATACTAGATATTGCAAATAAGGGAAACCGACCATGGTATGAATTTTTCAAAAGCCTTTAAATTGACATAGTGAAAAGAATATACATATATATAAACACATGTTTATATGTATATATTCATCATTATATATTAAAGATGAATATTAAAGACAAGAGTCTTCTAATATGAGGAGTAACAGTATCTCTTTGTCTAAAGTAGTGTGGTGGTTTTTAAAATAAATAATTAAAAGTTAATAAAAGTTATTAGTTCAATTGGAGAGTGAATATAGTGTTGAGATGATTAATTAAATTCATTTAAAATAGACTGATTTAAGTTTTATGTTTAATTTCCGCTCCAGATCTGTTTCAGGTAGTGAGGATTGTTACTGAAACCTTCTCCATTTGCTTGGAGTAGAAGTTTTTTTAACAGAGAGATGACATAGTGTAGGGATAGTTTGCCTCTGGCAGTGCACTAATGAGCATTGGCCTCAAGGTAAGCAATGCCACTAGCTACATTCACATAGCATAGTTTTTATTCCTGAGAAAAGCTGTATTTGTTCCTCAATTCTAAAGAACTCATTCTCCTAATAAAAAACTCAAAAACTACCAATAATCTGATAACATTAGATTCACTGGAAAATAACTATCAATTAAAAATCTACTTGTGTTTCATTTGAATTTTTAAAATATACATGATGAGATACATTTTTCTTAAATGAGTTCACTTATATTAGTATGATGTTCCCTACTTTTGCACATTAATGTCTTTGAATACATATTCATGAATAGGGGAATTTAAGATAATTCAGAAGACTATGTGGTAATTAAGTTATCCTCTATTATTGGCTATTTAGTTTATTTCTAACTTTTACTATGGTTCCCACAAATCCTAAAAGCAGCATAATTGTTGACTCAAAAAATGTCTGAAGCTTTTATGGGCTGAAGCTCTTATATTCTGTTAAGTATTCAATAGCAATTTACATAAACACCAACTCAGTTTAATCCTAACAGACACAAAATTATTACTGACAGATTACCCCATTCTGTCTCTGTAGAGCCCCAAATTATTTAATGCACGCATAAGTTGTTCAATCACATAGTTTGAGTTTAGGAATGGGTTGTATCAGGAGAAATCTTAGAAGCTAGGCTGCCAATGATGAAAAGCAGACACTATCCTATCCTTTCCTGTTCCCATTGACAAATACAATAGAGTGAGTAGTGTTAAGATGCTAGCTGTGAAATATTATTATTTATTATAGGAATATTTACTTTCACAGGCAAACCATGCTGCCATGTTTTCTTTGTATAGGAGATAATCCTGATACAGGTTCTAAACTCTTAACTGCTCTTTCAACACAGCCCTGGGTACACAGCAACTGTGCAGCATGTTGTCTGAAAACAAATTGATCCATTATCTGGCAGGGTTCTGAGAAGGTAAATGTCGATAAAGTAATGGGAAAGGGACTCAGTGATAAGATAAAGTTGAGTCCAGGTTCAGCTCTCCCTTTGGAGGAAGAAGGCTTGCTCCCTGCCCATCTCAGCTTTTTGAATGTTGGCGCCCCCTGAACAAATCTTTCCCAGAGTTTTTGGTTCCCTAGGGATATGGTTAAATTAGGGACTTGTCATTTGGAACTCATTCATTTGGTGATTTTCAGAAGTTAAACATTTGAGATCCACCATTTACATACAACAAATACCAATGTTGGATGTGCCACAAGAGGAAAATAAAATCATGTTTTCTTTGTTTCAGGTATATCCAAGGGGCTGCATCTCCTAAAGACATGTTAATTCTGGTTGATGTGTGAGTATTAAGTATTACAGACTTATATTCAGAAAATGTGGGAGTGTTTGTAGCTCACAGTAATATACTAAGCTTAAGAAATTAAAAGTAAGGTGAAAAAAATAAAAGAATCAGTAGCCACACAGAGAAGCCATGTGGAGGCAGCAACCAAAATAACAAACATTAATTTTTTAATTGAAAAATTAAAGTGGTATCTTCTATGTCTGTATTAAAAATGGATGATTATGGCATGGTCCTGAAATCTGAGGAGGATAATTTGTTATTTGTTTACAATTTTTTCAGTAAATGTTTTCATGCGTAGATATTTAATTTTAATATTTTGAACAATAGTAAATGCACACATGAAAACAGAAAAAATGGAATTGTTTTTTCCATTCAGTCATTAGTGATCAACTTTTAAGGATTTAGCTACAAAATAGGAGAATATTAACTATAATAAGTATAATGATTTCTAAGACTTTAAAAAGGAACGTGATTAATATTCAAGAGAAATATGCATGTGTTAATATAATATCCATTTTACTTGTTACATTGTTTCATAGCAAAATATCTCAGATTCTTCCTGTGGGATGTACAAGTAGGAATCAGTCTCTAGCAAACAAGAGAGGTTATCAAAAGATCATAGACTATGTAGAGATGAAAAAATTACAAAGACTAAATCCTAGATAAAATCTGCTTTACTGTAGAAAACAAGACATTTTTTTCACAAATCTACTAGTCCTGCTGTTACAAGCTTAATAATGATGGTGGGTTTAAGGAAGCCAAACAGCCCCTTGACTGCGAAGGTGCCTCTTTACCCCTGTGGACTGTAGTTCTAACTCAACTTACAGAAATGGTGTTTCATATATATTTCCTGGATGAGTGATTGTACTCTCACTGAACAAATGGTTTTGGTTGGTTTTTTTTCCAATCATCATTTAATAGGCAATTTGGGTAGTTTTTATGAAAAATACATTCCTACTAACATTAGTAGGAAAAAAAGGAAGACTTTATAATTTCTATAACATCTGTTTTCCTTCTGATATTTTATAAAGAAACACATTGCTTGAGTATTAAGTACGTGATGGAGATAGAGTATATTTCCTTACAGTGCTGCTGCTTCCATAGCTGGTGATTAACATGGAGCCCTTTGTGTGTTCACAGGAGTGGAAGTGTTAGTGGGCTGACCCTTAAACTGATACGAACATCTGTCTCGGAAATGCTAGAAACTCTCTCAGATGATGATTTTGTGAATGTGGCTTCCGTAAGTATGAGATGACTCCATTTTCTTGAATTGTATCTGCAAATCCTAGTATGCTGTGACTTTAGTTACCTATTAAGCTAAGTGAGGTATGCCTCTTGCTCTACCAGCTTCCTAACTGATCTATTCTTCCTTAGATACTGGTTCTCCTATACTTCATGCTCGCACCCCTTTTTGTTTCCTAACCTGTGAGAGATGCAGCTGATAAAATGAATTTGAGTAAATAGCATTCCTCCTAGTCTCCTTCACTCAGAGGATTGTAAAATGGTAACTTGAGCCCCTTTAGGAGGTAGTATGCTGGACATAAAAATAGATGGCAGTTTTCTCTTCTGTGTGATGCTTGCTTTTGCCTTGGACAAATGTCCAAAGTGCATGATTTTTATCGTTTATTTCTCTTACCAACACAACAACCAACAGATAATTGAAACAGATAATTTGGAAACATCAAGTCTTTTATACATATTTCAATGATTCTTTAAAACTACTGAAATCTGAAGCAAATGAGAAACCACAAATGATTGTTACGATGTGACGTTTGAATTTATAGAATTTGGACAAAATATTTCATATTCCGGGGACATGGGCAGGAAAACAGGAATTGGTGGTGAGGTCATTTTGAAATGAGTGAATCATATTGGATCTGGCTCTGAAACCACTTGGGGAAGAAAAAAGTCAAAGTAGTTAATCTGCAACACCCATGGAAAGATGTTATCCATGGCAGAAGAGGCAGGAAACCTGGAACAATCCAATGTCAACTAAAGCTCTGGGTAACTAGATTCATGATATTTATTAAGAGAAAGAGTTTATCCCTAAGATCCTATTAGTAGAATGTGCCTGGACATAATGTACCTATAGAAAATATTCCCTAGATAATGTTTTGCACACCATATAATATCCTTCACAAGATTTAAATAAATTTACAAGCAGTCAAGTGGAACTCTTTGTGAGATTTCATAGAGGCCAGAGGAATGTGGCTGAAATGAAAATAAAAGAACTGGGGTGCTTTGCTTCTTCCTCGTTCTGAACCCTGCTTCCTGTGAACCATAGATATTTTTTTAATCTGTCTGTGATCTTCACATTATTTAGTAATATTTGATATTGTATAAAGTCTCTGGTTTGGGTCAGCCTGAATTTACAGGCTCATTTTATATTTTTTGTTTGCTGCTTACTTAGACACAAACAAGTGAAATGCAATGATGATCAGAGAAGATATTTATTTAGTTTGATTTGTGCATAATTATATTAACTTAAAGAACATTGGAGTCACTGTTAAAATATTTTGTTATAGCAAACAAGAAGAGCTCACACACTTTACATAAATACAAACTTGGCAGATTTAGAAGGGTCTATTTAAAACCAGCAGATACTAAATATGGCTACTGTCTTTCTGTGGCTTCTTCAGAAATAAACCTCAGTTGTGGGTTCAGACATAAGTAGTTAATTTTAGAGGTGATCACAAGAGATGTTTCTAATTAAGAGGATCGAGGCAGAGGAAAAGCAAAGCCAAGTAATGAATCTTAATTTAATATAAGGGACTCAAAATGGATGAGATATACTGGAAGCAATATAGCACAATCATTTCAGAATTATCCTTACTCAAAACCAAAGACCCTGGGTTACTGGGTGCCATTGTTTCCTTGGTTTAGGCAGCCTCTCGCTCCAAGAGGGCGTATTGAAACAAACCATTGTAGATGCTAGCTGTGAGGAGTAGTGAGTGTCTATCCAATCAGCTATTTAAAAAATGGAGATTACACACTTCTTAACAAACAAGGAAACAACATTATATTCAGGATAATCATCTTTTAAAGTCAAAATAATTTATTTTTATCTTTTCTATCTTATACTATTTCTACATTCCCTTGCAACTCTTTTTTTTGTATTTTTTTGTAAAGCTACTGTACAGAGGTTACATAAGTAAGGTAATGAGTACATTTCCTGTCAAGCATTGATACTTCCTCCTTTGTTTTTTCCCCTACCATCCCTTCCCTTCCCACTTCCCCAACTCCTCCCTCCCTCCCTGCCCTCAGTTTGTAAAGTTCATTTTCAACTTAGTACCTTGTACATCTCATTGTTGCAATGGGTCAACCTGAATCCTTATTTGAGCATTTTGTTATTTCCCTTCCCCTCCCCAAATTAAAAAAAACATATACATATATATATGTATATATAAATATATACATATATGTATATATAAATATATATACATGTATATATAAATATATATGTATATATATGTATATATAAATATGTATATATACATATATATATACATATATGTATACACACACACACACACACAAGATGTAGGGCACCAGAATCAAATACAGTGAAAACAGGGGTTATATACAATGGGGGAAGAACGTACAACAACAAAATCGCATAGTACATTATAAATACATTAAAAACAAGAGAGATAAAACCACTTGTGTCCCTATCTTGGGGTCCATTTCACTTAGCATCATCTTATATAGGCATATGTACACAGCTTTTGACCTTCTCTGCTTGTCCTAGACATATACAATTATTGCAAATAAGGAAAACCATGGGACCTAGAAAGAAATATAGGTCCCCTGCAACTCTTGATCAACTCTTACTGGTAGATTGCTTGGTGAAAATAACCCCATTCCGCCCAGAGGCCTAGAATCCATTCGTGTGTGTGTGTGTGTGTGTGTGTGTGTGTGTGTGTGTGTGTGTGTGTGCGTGTGTGTGTCTATTTAAACAATAGCTCTACAATTCTTCTTCCATACTTACCACCAAACATAGAAGTGCTTGCATAATTTACGTCCATATGGTTTATTTGGAAAGTAACTGTAAGAAATGCTGTAAGAGGAATGTTGGATGTGAAATGAGGAAAATAATGAATAGTTAAGCAGTTTGCTGGTCTTAGTGAGTAGAGCTTATCCCTGGGTGATTCTGAGTACCAGATTAGAGTGCATGAATTGGAATGCACAACATCTCCTAGTTTCAAGGAGAATATGAGCTGGGATATATAAAATTAATGAATGCTGCCAAAAGACATCAGTTCCTGGGTCTTCCCAGCACATAGTGTGAAAGAACAGAGGCTGCTCTCCAAAACTTCAGTCTTGGAGAGTTACACTGGAGTGAAAGCAAATAAGGACTGCTAGTATTTGCTGTAGTTAGAAACTCAGCAAGGCTATTCATAAATATGTTTTAAGAGAATTTTTGATTAAGTGGCCTTTGGACAAATTTTGCACTTTCATTCTTTGATGAGCAACTAATGGGTCCTTCCTAGTTACAGAACTTTTATGGTATGAACATGTGATTCTTACTATTTGATTAATTTTAAAGGCTATTACTTCTCCTACAAAATCCATTTTACTATGTATTTCTTTAAAGAAAATTGTTCAATAACTTCTTAAAAGCATCATTCGTAGGGAATATGACTACTAAAGAGTTTCATGCAGTTTCTCTGAACCATCTTACTATAGACTTTACAGATACATGGACACTTCTTTGTAAATCTTAACTTGGTTGTCCTCATCTAGTGTGGCTTGATTATATGACATCAAAGCACATGAGAAAATAGAATGTGATGCTTGTAGAAAAAAATTGGGAATAGGCTACTGGCATGGCTAAAGGGGCAAAGAGCCTGAGTAGAAAGCATGGGGCCCAATTATCACCAGAAAGTACTGTGGATGTATTTCATCAGGAAGTAATGCATCTGAACACCCCAAGTTAAAAATCATGAATATATCTTAGGTATATATTCAAAAAGAGGGAATAAAAGTGATTGAAATGTGCACAAGTCATTTTAAGATAAAATTTGTGAGATCAATATTTCAGGTTGACATTTGAAAGATGAAATCATAGTGATTTCTAACTCTACTTCTGTAGAAATTTATTACCTGTCTTTGCATCTCAGTTCCTACCTCTTCTCAGGCTTTCTTAGTCCTGGTTATTTTTATTTTTTGCTTTTTTTGTTGTTTATAATTCTTACCACAAGTAGAAGGATATTTTTTCAAGCATAGTCTTAATTCCTTTCTTAACCCTGCCCTTTATTTTACTACTTAAGAATAATCAATATTACGTGTTTTTGGTTGAAAGCTTTCTAAAGTATTTTAAGTGATCTCATTAGTCTAGACATATACTTGCCCTTTAAAAGTTAGTACAAATGAGATCTGAATGACAATAGTCATTGTTTTATTTTCATTATTATTGTTAAGATACTATAATTATCTTCAATTAAATGATAGATGATTATAAATATGGAATATGTATATAGTCACATATCTTAAGATACACATACAAACATATACATACATACATACTGTATGTTTATACATACAAATATAAATACATATAAATATATAATAGGGATACTGTGTGTGTATGACTGATATTTTGGCAGAAAATATTTTTATTTCAACAACCTTGTGTGGTAGATGATAGTACTAAAGTTAATTTTACGAATAAGGAATAGAGTTCTAGAAACTTTCAAAGAAGAAAACAGTATTAGAGAATAGTTATCTTCACCTACTTATCTAACATAAAAGAAAATGTTACAAAGGAAATATAAAATAAATATGCTTATTTTACAGTTATAGTTGATACAATAAATTCTAAAATAATATAAAATATTATAAAATAATTAATAGATGAATAATTTAAAACTATAATTTTATTTTATATTAAAAAGTGTGATTTCTGAGTTATGCAGGAATGTTTAAGGAACTCTGTTATTTTGGTTAACAAAAGCCAAAAGTATATTTGAAAAATTGAGCACCAGTTCTCACAACAGAGATCCTGGCTACTCGGGAGACTGAGATGTGGGGATCAAGATTCTGGCCAACTTGGGTAGAAAACTTCATAACCCACTTATCTTCAATTAACTCAAAAATCTGGAAGTAGAATTGTGATTTAACAGTAGAGCGCCAGCCTTGAACAAAAATGCAAAAAAGGACAGTGCCCTGACCTTGAGTTCATGTCCCAGTACCAGAACAAAAGAACAATCATAATTGAGTTGGATTATTGTTATTCTTGAGGATAATTATGCAAGCACTATAAAGTGCAGGTTTTGCCTAGGTAGGGTGATATGTATGTATCTCTCTCTATATATTTGTATTTTCCCATATTTAGTATGAACTGCATTCATAATTTCTAAGAAATCCTTCCTTCTTATTTGCCTTATGTTTTTTTGGGGGAGGGTATAAACTGTGTGAAACAGATGAATTTAAAAAGATATTGTCTCTGTAACATTTTGCTAAGAAAAAAGTAAAGTTATATTTTTTGTTTATACCAGAATGGCTCTTCTCATCAAATATAACTTTAATATTTTAATACCATGGACATTCTCAGGGAAGAGAAAACTTCAAGATGCCCTTATAGTGTCATATGGTATCTATGTGTGTGCACACATTTGTGCGTGGATTTGTATGTCCTCGTTTGCTCTCTAGTATATATTTTTTGCAAACCTAGAAAAATTTCATTGATCTTTCTGCTTATGTGACTTTAGCAGTTCATATAAAGAAGACTTGTTGGAACTTGGAGAGGGTTTCTCTAGGGGACCTTAACAGGTGTTTGTCCTAAGGCTTTGTGGTCAGGACCTGAGACATACCATATATACCTACACTTTCCTAAGGTTCCTGGGAAGTTCCTACCAGATGGAAAAAAGCAAGAAGCCTGTAAGTTTAGTTTTACATGGCTTGGTTTCTTTTTTTAAAAACTAATAGTCATTTTTATGCCTAAATCAGATATATGATATCAAGGCTAATGCTGTGTGGTTTTGGAGTGCTTCCACTGTCTCCAGTGATGTTTTTTGTTGCAGAAAGGAACCTGGCTGTTAGGCAAAGTGTAAATGCAAGTGCTGTGTAGCTGCTTTTCCACTAATCTAGTTATGAGCTCTGATAGAAGAACTGGTGGAGGACAGGAACAGAAATTCAATCACAGCATGGTCTGATTTATGGCCCAAGTTTCCAGCGTTGACACAGCAAGGAGGAACTTGTTTATGAATGTATGGGAGAAAATGCTACCAGCCAATGTAAGATAAAAGGCAAACTTAGGCTGATGGTTTACTACAACATGTCCAAAGTTAACAATGGAAGCTTTTTAGCTCTTTCGTGTAAATGTTAGGAATTCTAACTCTTAAAGTTCTTGGAGCCAGTTTTCAGCTTGGAAGCAATTCTCATTTGTACTCGTTATATAAAATGCTATATATTTAATTTCTTTCCAAAAAATATAATCTATACATTATACCTTTTATGTGTGATATTGTTTGTAGGAGACATATTTTATTTAATTAAGAAAAAACTCCACTGCTTCTGTTTATGTCTTTTTATTATCTTTAAGTAGTTGTACTAGAGTTTCAATTCAACCTGAGTGCAATGCATCTTGGTCAGTGTCACCCCTTCCATCATTTTCCTTCTTCTCTCCCAGCCCTACCAATCGCCTCAAGATTTCTAGTCCTAAGGGATGTTTATTTTAGAACTAGGCTCTCCCTTATACCAATCAATGAAAGTCTGCAAAATGCAGGTGCAAAAGGAGAGTTAGCAGCCACAGACAAGCGAGAGACGGGGAAGAGAAGGTGGCCATCGATCCCAGGATCCAGGCAGCAAGAAGAATCCATGCTTTTGTTTTCAAATAAACAAATCAAAGCCGAAACTGAATAGAAGACCTTAAAGTCAGCAAAAAGTTTCATTCTTAAAAAGAGAACTAGTATATGTCAGTCTTCAGTGAGTGAAGAGCAAAACAATGGCCAGACCCCTTGTGTCATTTCTGCACGAACGTTGTTAGGAAGGCTCTGGGGAAATGGCCCCTGCGGACTTCTCCCCCACAGGCCTTTGCTCTCATGCTTGTTAGAATTGTATAGGGATGATGGGTAAGGCACAACCTTTGAGACTACCACTGTATGACCTTTCACAAGTTACTTGTGGTTATCAATTGTACTTCTCTCCTCTTAAAATGGACGAGATCATATTTACCTCAGTAGAACGATACTGAACACCAAAGAAAATGTCACATGTAAGGTGCATTTTAATCGTCGTTATTATTCTTGCTTTCATGCTCTGCCAATTCAAATCTCTACCAACCTTGGAGACATTTCTTCATAAATCTGTCACATTTATTCATGTGTCAGCATTCAAAGCCGTTTGCTTGTAATTTGGAGTATTGGAATGTAAGAGATTAGAAATTGTTGCTTTGGCTCAAGTGGTAGAGCGCTAGCCTTGAGCATAGAGAGGCTTAGGGATAGAGCCCAAGCCCTGAGTTCAAGGCCGAGGACTGGCCAAAAAAAACAAACCTGAAATATAAGAGATTTGCATGGCAGATTAATTTAAATAATGTCTTCAATGGGAAATAAGTGGACTGATAACAGCCTTAATAGAAGCCCACACAGACAAGTGTGGCGTAGTGACCCATGCCGGAAATCCTAGTTATTCAGTAGGCTGAGATCTGATGGTCAAAGTTTGAAGCCAGCTTGGTCAGAAAAGCCCGTGAGATGCCGATCTCCAGTTAATCAGCCAGAAGTGCAGGTGTGGCTCAACTGAGAAATGGCTAGAAATCTCCATCCCAGATGTAAGGAACAAAAGCAGGCTGTAACACCCACTCCCAACCCCCAAACACACACCTGCTGAGTCATTCCCATGCAATGTTTCAATGAAATGCAACCACAGTAAAGTTTCATGTCCATTATGGACAGGGAAATCTGTGTAAATTAAGAAGGGATATTGACTGATGGGATAGGATGCACTCATGGATTTCCTAATACCATGACTTACATTTTTGTTAAGGGCTCTGGGTTTGTTCTCTAGCAGCACAAATTAAACCAAAGCAAAAACAACAAGACAAAAAAAAAAAAAACCTTAGTATAATGGACACTTTTATTTTGCAGCTATGCCTATTGGGTAGAGAATTTAAAAAACTAAGAAGAAAGTAAGTCAATGTTCTTTCTTTTTACATACTTAGCTTTCAAGACAAAAAGTGGGTTCTTTCAAGAACTATCTTCATGGACTGGAAAGGTGGCTCAGTGGTAGAGCGCTTGCCTTGCATGCCTGAGGCCCTGAGTTCAATTCCTCAGCACCACATAAGCAAAAAAGAAAAGAAAAGAAAAAAGCCGGAAGTGGCACTGTGGCTCAAGTGGTAGAGTGCTAGCCTTGAGCTGAAGAGCTGAGGGACAGCATGCAGGCCCAGAGTTCAAGGCCCCACGACCGGACCCAAAAAAAATTAAAAAAAAAAGAACTATCTTCATTTAAAAGACATGAAAAAAGTATGCACTATGAAGAATAAACTGAAGACAAGGACAAATTTAGGGATTATTGTAACTAGATAAACTAATAAAGGTTATTTAATACTTTTTTAAAAAGGAAATGACAGAAGCTAGCATACTTGCTTTATAAATATAAGGAAAGTTTATAAAAATGTGTTGACAGGCATTAGCATTTTCCTATTAATAATATGACAGGACAAGATTTTGGTACTTGGAAATTAGTTGTACATAGCAATCTAATAGTCAAGGTGAGGCAGAAAGCATACTTTTATCTTGAAATTATTTGTTATTTTTAATATAACAGTTAGTGGATTATTTCATGGGACTTTGCAAACTAAAAACTCCATGAATTTTTTCCTGTGTTTTTTTTTTCCAGGTTCTACTCATTTAATTATTTTGGAGTGTTAGTAAGGAAAATGACTTGGGCTGCGGTTGGCTAAGGGATGAGACTACCTAAGAAGGTCTAATCTTAAACTAGATTGCTATTTGCAAGGTGAAACATAGGGAAAGCCACAGATTTAATTGCATGTTAATGGGGTCTTGACCTCTATGAAGACTTGTGCAAGCTTTCTGCAGATATGGACCCAAAAGCTCCAAGAAGGGGGTTCACAGAGCTAAGAGTGGCAGCACGTGTCACAGACATGCTAAAGACACAGAGAGAAGGAAGCTGCCAGTTTATTGTCTGCCTCTTGGTATCTTGTCTGTCACTAGCCAGGCAAGGAGGGCAGGGGTTGACAAGGCTGTCACTGGCACTGAGACTCACCTTTGCCTATGACCTTCTCAATATTACCTTGTCAATCGTAAGTGTGCTGAAAAGAATGTACTATGTAGATATCAAACTTTTTAGCAAATTCCCATTACTGATGTTAATTATATATATAAAACTATACATATAACTATATATATATATAGCTTTATACACACACATTCAATCATATCATCAATATGGCTGCCTCTCTGCTTTGTGAACACATTCCCTGAGCTTTTATCATTCTCTGTGGAAGCTCAGCCAAGAACACTCTAACTTTTGCCATTTTTTTTTGTTCGTGTGTGTGTGCATGCATGTATAGTGTGTGTGTGTGTGTGTGTGTGTGTGTGTGTGTGTGTGTAAGGAGTAGTGCTTGAACTCAGAGCCTTGTTGCTGTCCCTCAGCTTTTTTGCTCAAGGTTGGCACTTTACCTCTTGACCTGCAACTCAACTTGCAGTTTTTAGTGGTTAATTGGAGATAAAATTCCCATAGACTTTCTTGCCAGGGCTGGTTGCAAACTGAG
The DNA here is from genome assembly GCF_000151885.1 of Dipodomys ordii. Taxonomy (NCBI): domain Eukaryota; kingdom Metazoa; phylum Chordata; class Mammalia; order Rodentia; family Heteromyidae; genus Dipodomys; species Dipodomys ordii. The sequence continues at coordinate 9,221,069 of NW_012267306.1, forward strand.
GTCTTCACATCTCAGCCCTTCTGAGCAGCTACAGACATGACACACCAGCTCCCAGCTTAGCTGGTTATTTTCAACTACAGAACAATTTCTAAGTAATAAGCTTCAGGAATCATAGGAATGCTGAATATATTGACCAAGGCTGCTCCTCCATGTGATGATCAAAGCATGTATGGTCATTTGCATATTTCATTAAGGTTTTGTCTTCAAGAACTGACATTCAAATTATTTGTAGTATAGGTAATGTTAAGGTGATTGTAGCTCTGGAGTTCTGCAGCAGAGAGGACAAGGCCTTGGGAATCAGCAGGTGCACTATGGGGATTCAGATGTCCTGGAGAGATGGGTGACAAAGTGAAATAGACATTGTTCCTTAACTAGAAGAAAAGCACAATCTCAATTCCTCCAAAACCTTCTAACTTCATTCAGCAACTGTGGATTACTTCTATATCCAGATATAAATACAGTACATAAGAATGATATTTGCAACTGTTAGAAACCCATTCAGCATTTTAACAAAGGTGAGCAGACTGAATGCTGAGTATGTTATGAATCATGTTGAATGGAATATTTGTTTTAAGAGAGAAATATCAAAACGTTGCATGCATGGTCGCATTTATAGTCAATCATGAATTTGTCCTTATAATCGTAATATCTAACAAATACATTTTAATCATAACAAGCTGATTGTTTTGTTTATCAATAGATATGTGATTTATTATTCCTCCTGTATGTAATTTTCTTCTGATTGTTAAACTGTCAGGTGTAGGAAATTGAAGGCCTTTCCATGTGATCTAGTCCAGTCCAGCATTTCAGAAAGGAGGAAATTAAAGCTCTAAGGAGATAATTGAGAGTCAGTTGTATCTGGGATGCTTATTTGAGGCATGGTTGGACTGGATCTGCTTTTTTAAAAATCAAATTAAAGAGTGGAAAAGTCTACATCACTGTGTTTCTGCTTTTGCACAATGGGTCATGGAGACCATAGGCTGGAAGCTATCATTAGGAACAGGCCTGACATCCAGAGCGAAGATGGCAGTAAGTGACATTAATGAAGATCCTCAGGGTGTCTCCACTGGACGCAAGCCACAGCTTCTGGTGTTCTTTCGATAAACACTAGGAACAAAACTAACAATGATGCATCTCAGTAAAGTTCCTAAAAGTCCTAACTGGCCTAGCAATATTTGCTGAATTTATGACCTGTCTTGAAACTAGAAGAAGGAATACATGAATATATCAGACATATGTAGAAATGTTGAAATATGGGATCCCTGGTTAGTTCTTTGGAAATGACAGCCTGTCGCATCCACTTGTCAATGCAGTTTTAATCTGCCAAAACACTTCTAAACTTCAGTGGAAACACAGATGTAGAAAAGTAGCATGACACGGCGGGGTGGCTTGTTCTTTTGGAATGAATAAAATATATATATCAGCAGTGGTACCATGCTCAGCATTAGTGACATGCTCAGCACTAGTGTTGGATCATTGAGTTCTGACTCATGGGGGATGTATGGTCTGCTCTATGTAGCTCGATAGCAGTTATTTTTCTCCTCAAACCCTTTTTTAGGGTCCATCTCAAAAATAACAGAAAGTTAGACAAGGGTTAGTGAGCTAGCTGATGCTTGTCTGGTGTGTAGCCTGGTTCTCCTGGGATTGTCAATCTTGTTAGCTAAAATGTTTATTGTTAATATTAAACGAGTTGAATGTTCATGAGACATTTGAAGGCATAAAGGACTTAATGTTATAAAAGATATACACAGTCCCAAGTTATTACAAAGAACCGTAGGTTATGAGCTATTTAATAAAAGTAGAAATTTGCTATATGAACAAAACAGCTTGTCATATCATAGTTTTTAGGAAAATGAATTCCACCAAGATCAAAATGTAAAATAGGGCATGTGATGGTGCAATACTATAATTCATGCTACTTCAAAGATAAGAGACCACATGGACAATGTTTGGAAGCTAGCCCAGAGAAAATGGGGATTGGGAGACCCATTTGGGAGACCCACTCTCAGCCAATAAGATAATCACGGTGGTATGTATGTTTAATCCAAGCTACACAGGACAAAAACAGCCTAGACAAAAACATTAACTATATGCCTTCCAACTTAAGCAAGTGGATGGGACCCAAGGGCTAGACGAATTGTCTAGTAAGCACAAAGCCCAAGTTCAAAACTGAAAACACAGCAACAAGATACAAACAGCATGAAACATTAGTAGAGGTTATGAGTATTTGATTGATGCATTTTTGCTAAGTTAAAAAAATTAACAAATAATACAGGAATAGGTTTATAAGTTTGATTTTTTAAAAACAGAAATAACAGAATGGGAGACTCTAGTTCTACCAACTAGATCTCTGTCAGGTTAAAATTGTATTCCCAATGAAGTGCTTGAGTTCATTTTGTTTGTTTTTCATTCGTAGTAGAATTATTCATTGGTTTTTCATCTCATTTCTTGTAAATGTGACTCAAATATTCATATATTTATGTACTCTTTTTTCTTCCCTTTTAACACAGGTCCTAAACATATAATTAAAAGTACTTCTAGGCAGTTCATGGGTTTTAGTAAAGGTGGTCAGATGTGATGTTAGTTTCTTGAAAATAGCCATAATTGTATGGATAGAGACTATCAGCTACTTTCTCTGGGGTTTAGGATACTTATTTTGTTTTTAATATAATGTCTACTGTCAGTGTCCTATCAAAAATATAAAAATTAAAAAATATTTAAAATTTTGTTTTAATAGAGTTCCATGTATAACAACTTAAGTATAATCAAGATTTTGAGTTTAACTTTCCTTTTATTCTCCTGCACTGCCATCTGGTGGTAGGTATGTGCCATAGCATCTGTTAGTACAATTTGATTTATAAATTTACTATTTTTGTTCATTAATTTAAGCTAATTATCTAATAAAAGTTTATTACATGTTGTGTATTATAGCTAACTTTTATAAATAAGTTCGATAATGTCTGATTTTAAAAATCTATATTTTGCATCAAAATGGCCTTAGCCCACAATTTTGTACCATATTTATTTTACAAGAACAAAGAACATAGTAGCACATCCTCAGAATGTTTTTTTTTTTCACTTACTACTAATAAAATACCCTGTATGTGCCACGTGCTTGCAATGTAATTGTGGAATGAACATTTTCTCTGGTTACTGGCTAATTTTTCAATGGGAGACTCTTATCATTGAACCTTAATCCCCTGATCTCTGCCTACCGAATAGCTGGGATTATGGGTTTGAGACACTGCAGATGGATGCATTATACATTATTGATCAGAGTATCCTTCACTTTTTTATCTCCCCAATCAACTGTCTGCTAGTAAGTATGTTTTTTGTTTGTTTGTTTTTATTCCTGTTTCATATGTGGCCTGAACAGTTTTCTCAACTTACAAAATTTATTAATGAATGGCAGATCTATCTCACAGTATTTATCTTGCTCAGATCCTTTCGGAAATAAAATGCATGAATGCATTTTACAGAGTGATCAGTTCTTTTTTGTTTTATATTTATTATTCGTTCATTAATTTACTATCTTCATGTACAAAGGAGTTTCAAGTCAGAAGACTCAGTTCTGAGCAGGTATCCCTGGAGCTAATATTCTTATCCTTACATAGCGCCTTGTTCAGAGCCTTATTGCTCACATCCACAACTGTACTTGGACTTAGCGCATCCATGGTGTGTACGGGAGTGACCTGCCCGCCCTTTCCTGCAGGATTCACCTGCGTTCTTCCATCTAATCCATATGGTGGCATTTCTGAAAGGATACAAGTTGTTCTTGATTTTATAAGATTACTTTTTGGTTTTATCTCCATAAGAAGACTTCACCATTAAATTTAAGCATTTGTTGTTTTCATCCAATGCCCTTCCTCTCTAGCCTTTCCTGATGGCATGTAATTTTAAATGCTTCCCCTCTGCTTCCTGCGCAGGCATATACTTTTGGAAATCTGAATGCATTTCACTTTCAGTCATTTTTGTCTATATACTCACCAAATTTGAGAAATAGAAGGGACCTTGTGAATCTCAAATCCCAATTTACAAGGCAGTAAAGCAGGAGCTAGGACGGAGAATGGCCTGGATTTCGGCATGGATGGAAGGGTTAGAGGGAGAGAGCTGCTGATTCTTTGGTGCTTGCGTGTGGCATAAATGTTCACTTTTCCTTTCAAAAGAAGAAGCAATGCAAAGAGATTGTGATGTATAAAACACAGGTTTCGTGGAAATTGTATAATTGGCTTTAATATTCATTTACATTTTTTCTTTCTTTCTTTTTTTTTCTCTTTTGCAGTTTAACAGCAATGCTCAGGACGTGAGCTGCTTCCAGCACCTCGTCCAAGCAAATGTGAGAAATAAGAAGGTGTTGAAGGATGCAGTGAACAACATCACAGCCAAGGGAATCACTGACTATAAGAAAGGCTTTAGTTTTGCCTTTGAACAACTTCTTAATGTGAGCATCATTGCTATATGTCTTTTCTTCTTTTATCATTGATTTGTTGTGTCTTAATTTCTGTATTCTGTGAGTGACTGTTCTCTGGGTTAGGTTCAGTGCTGATTTAGCAAGCAGATATAAACCAGGTGCCAGTGATTTAGGCTTGTAATCCTAGCTGCATAGGAGATCTGAGGATCTTGATTTAAAGCCAGCCAAAAGTACAGCTGTGGTTCAGGTGGTGAGAGCCAGCCTTAAATTAGAAGCTAGGAACCTAGCCTAGGCCCTGAGTTCAAGACCTGGAACCAACACATACACACAAACACACACACATACACACACACACACACACCTGGTATTCCAGATAAATTCATGCTACAGATGTGTCTAGCTGGTAGAAATCTGTGACTTCTTTGTATTTTGAAATTCAAACTTAGAAAGAATACACAGGGAAGATACCTTCCCCCATTTTCTTCCTATCATACCTTGAAGAAATAATTTAAAGCCTGCTTTTGCTTCACTTTACATAATACATGAAAAAAATCACAGCTAGGTAGAAAATCAATGTTTTGTATCAATACGATATGTTTGCAATCATCAAATGGTTACTAGAAATGTTTTAATATTTTACTAATATTCTTTTTTTTTTCTTTTGCTGGTCTTTGGGCTTAAACTCAGGGCCTGGGCGCTTTCTCTGAGATTCTTTTGCTCAAGGTTAGGGCTCTAACCACTTGAACACAGCACCACTTCCAGCTTTTTCTGTTTATGTGGTACTGAGGAATTGAACCCAGGCAAGCACTCTATCACTGAGCTACATTCCCAGCCCTTACTAATATTCTTATAGCATACATTATTTGTATAAGAGGGATCATTATGACATTTTCATATATGCGTATAGTGTACACCATTAATCTCTTTCCTTCTATCCCTCTTCCTTACCCTTTCCCTGATTCTTAAAACAATTTCAAACAGGTTCCATTGTTTTCTTTTCAGATATGAATGTCAAGTACTTTGAACATATTCACCCTCACCCTCTACACTCACCATTTCCTCTCCTGCTGATAGTCACTTATAGTGTCTTAATTGTAGATGTCTACTTCGTGTCCTTTAAATTTGTTGTTCCTAAATGTTCAAAAATATTCCAGGGGGTAGTTATGATAGTGAATGTAAAGACAAGTCCCAGAGTGGGCATGCCTTCTCCATAGGGATTCACCTGAATCACCCAGAAGTCCTCAGTGAGCATGCATGCCAACCTAGGGCCTCAAGTGATGGAACTTCCCACACTGTGCACCCATCTCTTCAGATGCCCATATCTTCCATTTCACCTTGAACCACTTAGAATGGGAGCCATACTTGGGTTTGTGCGTCTCCAGAAGCAGTAGAGTTGACAGTATGATCCTCACCTCCCATACTGTGTAAATGTTTTCTCATTTCTGCAATACATGTTCCCACTGTAGTATTCAGAGGATTGTGGGTAGAGCTTAGCACACAGGTTGCGCCACTTACAAAAGAAGTGTAGAGCGGTGCACAGGGGACTGTCATTTCAGAGTCTGTCATTGTAGAAACCTAAGATAAAGAGAATAAAATGACCTAGGAGAGAAGGAAGACAGAGTGATTTGGAAATGGATTGAAAAGTTACATGAAGAATATACATTTTAAAATGATATTTTTTAATTTGTGCTGTAAAATCAGAGAGGCATGCAATCCACGCAGCCATTTAGTCATTCAAAAATCACTTTACTAATCTGTACTTATGAATTACCGATGAGTAAATAAACACTATTATGTGCTAGCCACTCTTCTACCAGGGTACTATGGAACAGAATAGTGAAAAATACTATGAGGGAAAATGCAATGTGGAAGGGAGATTACTATGTACAGCACAGTGTCAAGGGAAGGTGTCACAGATAGAAAGGCTTGTGATCAGAGGTCTGAGAGAAGCGACAGCCAGATGTTGGCTGCCTGGGCAGTGAGGGGTGGGCCTGGCTTGATCGGGAAGCTCTTCTTAGACTACCAAGAAGACCTTTCTTTCACTCAGTACTTGAAAGCCACACACGTTCTTCCTTGATTCTCTTCCTTGTCTTTGGCTGTGACTGATATACAGTGTGCTATTTTTTTTAACAGTATAATGTTTCCAGAGCCAACTGCAATAAAATTATCATGTTATTCACCGATGGAGGAGAAGAGAGAGCCCAGGAGATATTTACCAAGTACAACAAAGACAAAAAAGTAAGTATAATTTTATAATACTTTAATTTTAAAGACTAGGTGATTTAAAGACATAATCATAGTGAGTGTGAATTTTTTAAATAAAATACTTGTCTCAATTCATAAGTCATGAATTATGGATTATGAAATATAATATTTGTGTGAGTTACCCAAATATTTTGCAACTCATACTTTATGTTATATATCACTATACTATATATAAAATGTATATCATACAGTATATATTTCATTCATAAAATAGTTTAGACTTATGATAGTATTAGACTCTGTGGATATATTCTGAATGACAAGAGATCATAAAGAGCAAACACAGAAGCCAGTGGAAATGTAGAATAGTTTAAGCTTTCCTTGGATAAAGTTTTATTGTGTCATTTAATTGTTGAAGTTTAGAATAATATTTAAATTTTCTAAGTACTCCAGAAAAGTTACTATACTACAGATAATTAGAGATATGTAATTTTATATATTTGCTATCAAAGACATATACAACAACAAATATGGTACTTACAATGAAATAATAGCCCTAGCCAAGTGCTAAATTCTGCAATGAGTTGCCACATAGATAAACCTCGTTGTTATTGCTAAGTGAATTATTCTATTTACAAAAAAGACAAAAATTACCACGTTCATGAGGTATCTAAAATAGTCCAATTCTTAGATTAGAGTGAAGTAGTAGTTGCCAGGGTCAGAGGAGAGGGTTCTGGGAATCTTCAAATCAGTGTGCCTAAAGTCTCACTTAAGCAAATGAGTCAACTTCAGAGACCTGTGTATTTTTACTGGAATTGCAGTAAAAAATAATCATCATATACTCAGTACATTAAGAGGGGAGATCTCCTGGCAAGTATTTTTAACATCATAAAATAGGATTGAAAAATCTATGTGTTGATTGGTACATTTCCTTTCATACACTATCATCTGTTCCTCATTCTCTATCATTCTTTCCCTCCCATCTCCACCCACGAGTTGCCTGGTTCACTTTTACCAATGTCCAGTGTGCTCCACTGCTGCCTTTTCCACCCTTTTTCCTCGGATGTTGCACCCTCGCCCCACCCTCCTACAGATATGCATGTAATATACCGTACTGAAGGCAAAGAATTGCCTGGTATATGTAAATGTAACCCCACTGTATATCACCTCTATAATAACAGTAAAGTTAAATTAATAAAAAGTTTCCCGTGTCAAAGTTTTGATAACTTTAATAATCTCCAAGCTCCTCTGTGAACGATGCTTTTCCTTCCAACTTCCAGTCTGTCATGTGTCTCACTGGCATGCATTCTTCCTCTACATCAATGAAAATCGAGTCAGCCTCAGCTGGGTAGATGTGCTGAAGCCTGAAAGGCAGAGCATTAGAACAAAACTTTGGGGCTATTTTCAGGAAAGTACTGCTCTCTGCAATTCATCTACCTGATTGTAGATAGGTAGGGCCTTAAACACCAAATCTAGGTTAATCTCCCGGCACAACTGTTCCAAATTAAAGCACATTTACTTTCACATCCTCACCTGTACCAGGGCCATTCCCCAGGGCTCACCCACGTGTAGGAGACCTCCTCAAACTTGGTGCCAAAATGAAAATGAACTCCGGCAAAAGGTCCAAACAAATGAAGAAAGGAAAGTAAAACCAGACACACAGTTGAAAGATAATTCCCAGTACTAGAAAAGTTAACTGTATTTGATTTCCTATAGGATAGTGAACAGATTACTTAGCAGTATACATTGAAGTTTGCCTCCTCTGCTAAGAAGTCACTGACGCTGCTTAATTTTCAGAAGTAATTGGGGAAACAATCGAAAGTACTAAAAGGAAGATTTCAAAATGCCTAGTGTGTTGAGAGCATAAAAATAAAGGACATAAGAATTTAATAAGTGTGGAATAATTTTTAAATAAAGAGTGTACAACTAAGGTTTTAAGCCTTTGGCAATATGGATTATGGTAATCCATCTAATTTTAAAGAATTAGCCTTGCAAAACCACAAAGTATTCTCTAGAGTCCTGTCAAATCTCAAGTAGAGAGAAGAGAGAAGTATTCTATAGTTTATAAAATGTAAGCAAGGTTACAAATGACTGTCATTTGTGCTTTCTGTAGCTAAAGTGTACATTGTTTTTTACATCAACAGATAGCAAGAAAAACAATACAGCAGGAATGAATCAATGCCAGCCCTTCCATCTCTCTGCCTGGACCACCAGGCCTCTTCAGGGCATGCTTAAACACATGATATTGGGGGACTTTTAACTTATCAAATATTTAGTACTATTTAGCAATTACATTGCTTCTAAGACCTTTCAGACATTTTTATCCTTTCAGCAGTGTCTAATATTTTCAGCTTTAGAATAAGAGAAAACACTTTATTCATTAAAAACTACCATTTGTCTCTGCTGGCGCTACTGGATAGTTGCAAGCCATTCATTACTGCCCTTCCTTACTGAGAGATTATAAATTTATAAGGTATATTCAGTGTGTGTGTGTGTGTGTGTGTGTGTGTGTGTGTGTGTGTGTGTGTGTGTCCTTCTTTCTGAAAGCATTTACTTCTCATCGAATAGCATTAATGTTGAAAACATGTTCTCTATTCTAAGTAGTCTTCTAAATAAACACACACACACACACACATTACCATCATGCATGCATTTACAGAGTACTAAATTCTACATCTAAAAACAATCTCATGAAAAATACAATGACTGCATTATGGAGGAAGTACGATATGCTTTATATGAGAAACTTTAATAGTAGAGAAAGCATACTCGAAATCATTTTAGGGGAGAATTGAAGCATCTATTTAAGCAGAGTTGTGCTACTTAGACTCAGCATTGTCAGATTATGATAAAACACTGCCTTCCCTGCTGCTTCTGTGGCTGCCTTCTCTGATTAAAGACTGCATAGAGTTCCTCAGAGGGGTGTGTCCTGCTGAGCCTTTCTCAGGTTTTTCTTTTTGCCAAATATCTCCTCTTTTATTCTCTGTTAACACAGAGCATCTTCCTTCCTCTCATTCCTCCCATCAGATGATCATTTTTAATTATTTCTTGACATTTTACCTAGGATCTACCTTCTTTTCATAAGCTCCTTGGAGTCAGGATGCCATAAATATTATAAATTTAAAGTGTTTGCTCATATGTAAAGCATATCAACAAACCGGCAATAAATATATGCTTAACGTTAACTATAAGACATTCATAAATGATATAAAATCAACAGCTTCTATTTCATTTGAAAGATTACTCAAAAATATCATTTTTCTGTACAGTGGGACTCCGGTGTAAAAATACATTCAATATAGGCTCGTCAGAGTCACGTTCCATGATTCTATCACTCTCCATCCCTCTCTTCCCTTCCCAAACCAATCTCAACAAGCTTCTTTGATACATTTTCACAAATGTACATGAAGTATTTTAACCATACTCACCCTCCTTCACTCCCCTTATTTACTCTCCCCCTTCCATTAATACCCACCTATTGTATAATGCTATAAATAAAACAAAATTTTATTTGTTCAAATATTCTGCATTCAAGTATGTTTGTGATGAATGGAAAACGTTGTAAAATTTTCTCCTAAGACATTCAGTCCACTTGTATTTTGATAGGCTTAATACCAAAAATCTTAGTACACAGAGAAGATGAATAAAACCCATCCCTGGCATCAGTTGTTCTAATATATTTCGATAGCTGAAGTTTGTTTTTATTTTTACTTTTTTTAGTTTTATTGGCTTCCTTTCTTCATTGAATCATTTCCATTACTCTTTGGAGATTTGCCTATTGTAAATTAAACTTGACCTCTGGATAACTGATAATTGCAGAGGTGACAGTTTCCAGTAACTGTGTTCTGCTGGGAAACACATTTCTATGGTTTCTAAAAGGTTGACCCTGTGGATTTGGAAGACTCTGAGCTGATTCTACAAACAAGACAAAACAAAACAAAAATTACCAGAAGTCAGTCTGTATGATCAATTTATAATCAGATAAAGAACAAAATATATTTTAAAGAACACAATTTGCTGTTAAATACATTTTCTTGAATCAAAAGTGGATCAGGCTTGTATAACTCTGAATTATTATGTTTATAATACCATCCTTGTAAGAGAAAAATAGATATTAAAACAACTGAAGGCAAATTGTATAACTTTACAGCTAATTATAGAATGGTTTTAATTCGTGCCTAATTTTTATTAAATCTGCTCTCTGAATCACTATTATTCTATTGGATATGCTGAAACAAGTAAGCATTATGACTCAAGAATTTCACAAACTTTTCTGTATTCACTAGGGGTAATACAACCCATAAGTGGTACAAGTTTGTGAAATATCCTTCATTTTAAAAATAATCTTACTATCTTTAAGTAGTTATACAAAGGAGTTGCCATACACTGAAGCAGTTTATGAATACAGTTATGAATACAGTGCATTGGTGTCACATTATAAAGTACAAAGTGACTTCAAGTCCTGTTTTGGGTTACATTCTCTCCATGTATTTTCATGGGTCAATTTATATGTCAGCAAAACTGGAGACCAGTGAACAATGACATTTTTACTCACTTAACAATTATATAGACTTACGTAAGCACATTCTGTTCTCAAATCTTGTAACAGAATAAACCCAAATCCAATATTTATTCCACACTGTTGTCCCATATTATTTGTGTTGAAAACCTGCACTCAAACATTGTGAAAAAATTTGTCAATGCCATTAATGATTGTGTGTCTCTTTTGACTTTATAATGGAACTTTTACAGATACAGGCATTTTGAAATAAGCCCCTACTTAAAAACACACATTAGTTGAGGAACAATGGTTCACTTAATTGTTAACAATTAATGTCCTTAGAATGTTTCACACAGACAAATTTCAGTGTGCATTCATTACATAAATCAACCACATTGCTAAAAAGGTGCCAGAGTATGACAAGTAAAATGTTTTCCTTCACCAAAATTGAAAATGCCATGAAATTGACATTATCTGGATTAAGTGATAAACTTAGGAGTTCACACCAACTGTCCCTCAACTCAGGTGCATGATTTCTAAGTAGAGTCTTGTTTTGAAATGTTGTTTTCATTTGATAATGTACTACTAAAAATGGTACTAAAATATGCATCTCTGAGTTGGAAATGATGGTATTTCCAGAAATGTATTTCAAGAATTTCCATTTCTCTGAAATCATAGTTAAAGAATCACGAACTTAAAGATATAGAAAATATCAGAGAGTGGGGAGAGCAATCACTTCTGTGGACTTTGGGAACCTGACATTTTAGACAGAGTTCATTGGGCATCCACAGGGTGGCAGTAATACAGTGAAGAAAAGGAGAATGAAATCTGCATGACTACATACAGACTCTTAAATTTCAACAATACTATAAAGTGAATAGTGCTAATGTGTATTACATCTAATTAAAATTGTTATGTAGTTAGGTCAAAGATATAAAGCAAAGACAAATGAAGCAGGTACCTCCTGATGAAATATTTTTGTGTTCATTTTTCAGTGTTATATAAACAATGTAGGCATTAGAAGCTCTGTTTTGAGGGACTTATATTAAACTTTTTCTCAAGTAAGTGTAGATTCATAAAATAATTTTAGAAAGTTCTAAGTAGTCCTTGTCATTTATGTGATTATGTGACAACACATAAACCTGAGATATTTAACATATCTTAGGTATATTAGATTTTATAAACATAATGAAAAGAAGGTTTTTGTAATTAAGATTGTTGTAACTACTTGGAAGAAAATTTGCATCAAGACAAATAAAAATTGAGAAAAGCGGTACAAATTCAACATTTATAATATCCAAATAATTCATTGTTAACATAACTTGATTTTTGATAGCCAAGCATCTATGTTCAAAAAGTAACAAGAGGGAAAGCACAGCATGATTTAAAAACTAATTAAATGTGACACAATGTACACTGTACCCTCAGTTCTGATCCCAAATTCTTAAATGTTGATGATTAGTAAAGGCTTCATGGAAGCAACCAGAAGGAAGTTAGGTACCGTTTCTGTATTAAAACAATTAAGGCAATGCGCCTTTGTACCATTGCTGTGCTTTTTTAAAATTTTAGTTTAAGTTAGCTTATTTGAACTATTGAAATGATAAGATCAGTCAAAACAATCACACAATAGTGTGTAGTCTATATTATGAGGAATGCTTGCCTTGTACAGACATAGAGACAATAATTCACTTAGTCTTGCTCACTTGCTCCTTTACATTGAAAAGTATCTTATAGAAAATACTTTACTACAACACTCATATAGTAACAGGAAAAACTGGAGCCAGCTCTGCTTTAGGATCAACCTATCTGGCATGCCTTTTGACACTTGCTGTGAAGGAGGTCCTAGGCCCTGGTGCTTTCTGCATCATCTGATAGTTCACTTGCTCTGCAGTCATGTGGTGATTAGCGCAGTTAAATTAAATTATCAGTTAGGGTGGTCAACCTGCTTAGAAAAATATTTCCCTTCCAAAGTATGTTCAACTATGTAACTATGTGACTGTGAAATATTTAGACAGTTCCCCAATAATCTAATTACCAAAATCAAGAAAATGCAACCATTCCATTTTGAGGGAGAATTCGGAGACAGAATGAGAGGAAAAGGATAGGGTTGCCATGGGGATATAGGATTGTAACCACATCTCAGTCAAGTTTGAGGCTGGTCTGGGGGTACATAGTAATGTTCTACCAGAAAAGGAAAAAGAAGAGAAAGAGAGGGGAGAGGACAGAAGCGATGGAAAGGGAGCAGAGAGAAGGGGAGGGGAAAAATACTAAAACTCTTTAAATACCAATACAAAAAAAACACAACAAACAAACAAACAAAAACCAGGAAATAAACCCAAAACATTCATGTGTATCAACCAAATGTCTTTGTACTTTTCTAGCTAAGTCAAACCTGAATAACTCAATAGTGGCTTAGATAAGTGTTACAAGTGAATAAGCAAATCCTGCCTTTTTTTTAGGGACAATATGATTTGTGTGTCCCCAACCATTAAAATAAATAGATTGAGAAATCTTCTGAACCTTGCATCCTGGAATAATGTGCAAAATATAAAACATTAAATAATTAGATAAGGTTCTTTAAATATTCAACCCATGTGAACTAAGGAAAAATCTTGTAGCCTAAAATACATATTTATGTCAGCCATACTAGGATTGCACCCTAATATGTGTATCATAAGTATTCCCATGGTGTGAAAATAGCAAAACATTACTAAGCTTACTTGCTTAAAACAACTAAAGCTTTGTGTATTCATGCTCCTCACCACATACCTATCATGTAAAGAAGTTTTGGAGTTGGTTCTTTTTTTTTTTTTTTTGCTTTAATTGCACAGGAGAGGTGAGATTGAATTTGGCCTGAAACATGCATTTTTTTCTTATAAATGAAACCTCAGTCATATTCTAGATTGAGAACTAGACTGTGGTGTAGAGCAATCTACTGCTATTTACATGCAACCGCTGTCAGTGGGGTCTATGTTGAGAGTAGACTATGTGTTTTCCCTATGATGTCTTCCTAAATTTATACTGGCTTCAATTTTTCTTATCATAATAAACTATCTGTAGGTTTGTTCGTCTTTGTTTTTTCCCCTCCTGACCCCCATCTCCCACAAGTTTTATAGTTCATTTTCAACCTAGTGTCTAGTAAACGTCACTGCTGCGTTTATTCAACCCTTGTCCCACTACTTCTGAAATGTCTTTGCTTTAGCTATCTTATTTTGAATTCAATTCAATTATACTTACTCTAAAGACAACCTGTTTTGTGATCCATGCAGGTACGTGTATTCACCTTTTCAGTTGGTCAACATAATTATGACAGAGGACCTATTCAATGGATGGCTTGTGCAAATAAAGGTAACAGATTTGTGTCTTACTAAAAAAAAAACAAACAGAAGTGTTCTGGTAATTGTTGTCATATCTACATTATCTTATAAAATAATCTTAAATTGTAACAAGCTTGGATAGGACCTGAAGGAAGGATAAGTTTATTAACTTTTTTTTCAGAACAAAACACACAATGCATTGTGACATTAGTATTACATTGTAAAATATTTAGATATCTGCTCATATACTATTGTCAATTAGTAAAATGATACATTATGGTGAGTGACATTTAATTATATGCAATATATATGTGGATTTTTTCCCTTCTAAGTACCTAAATTATCATTTGTTTGCAAAATGTCTTGCACCTTCCTGAGTAATCCAGAGTTCATATAGAGAATAGATACTTCCTTGGTGCTCATGAAAAATGATTTTATTTGAAAAACAAGCTGAGATACCATAGCAACAAATAGAATTTGAATATATTATGAAAATCAAATTTAGCATTCAACTTTCATACAAATAATAATCATTTATTTATCTGGATCTTCAATAATTTATCCAGTGAAATATATATTTTAATAATTCTAAGTTTCCTGCTGCTTCAAGAAAAATTGCTTCAAAATATCGAATAACTTAATAAAAGTTTTCACAGTCTATATATTTATTGTGAAAATCCATTAAACATTTTCTGATATATCATTTGTATTTAAGTGTTTTCTCAGTTTTAAAAGAAAAAATATCTTTTTTTAGTCTAACAAAGACACCAACTAACTTTGTGGCACTTTATTACTTTACTTATTCATGTATAAATATGTATGTTTCAGGTTATTATTATGAAATCCCCTCCATTGGAGCTATAAGGATTAATACTCAGGTATGGTTATTTAAAACTTGTGTGAATTATTCCTTTGAAGTTTAAGAATATTTTCTGGCTTATATATATTCAGTATGGGGAGAATAGATAAAAATAAAAGTAACAAATATCAATAGTATGGTATTTGTATTAAAATATTGAGTGTCACAGAAATCTTGGTCTTTATTGCATGAAAGTTTCAACTATTGTCAAACATTTAAAACTCATATCAAATTTAACCTAAAAAGGAATATGATGTTATTCTTGTACACTGAAAACATCTCAAATGAATAAAATCAGATTTTTCTCATAGTTGTATTGCATTAAATTTGAAGTGATCTTATTACAAAGCATATACATAAGTTTCTGAGACACATAGAATACTAAACAATTATTTGGGGTTTTAAAAATATACAAGCACTAGATGGAACTTCCATACCTCCCAAATAACTTCTGCCTATCTATTTTCCTGTTCAAGATAAAGATACAGAGAGCAGTCTTTTACCCCAACCCCAAAACTTGTCTTTTAGTAAAATTAAGCAAGTAAGTTAAATGTTCTTGTTCTTTGTTTTTTGGTTTATTTTATTTTTACTTCTCTGTCTATTTATTTATTTATTGGCCCTAGTGATTGAATTCAGGGCCCGAGCACTGTCCCTGAACTCTTTGCTCAAGACTAGTGCTCCACCCCTTTAAGCCACAGCTCTACTTCTGGATTTTGAGTGGATAATTGGAGATAAGAGTCTTCTGGGGACTTTTGTGCCCTGGTTGGCTTCCAATCCTGATTATCAAGTATCTTAGTGGCTAGGATTACTGGTGTGAGCCTCTAGCACCCACCTTAAATGTTCTTTTTAAATGTTCAGACATTATTATTCAAAAATAATGACTCAATTTTAAACACAAATGAAAATCTGCAAAACAGACTAAGTAAAAATTTAGCCTTTGCAGAAGTGAATACTGAACACATTGAATGTTGAAACAAAACAGCAACTGCATGTGAGTCTTATGTCTATATTTGCCACAGTATCATTTATTTTTTGATATGCTTAAATGTATTTTTGAATGTCAGCCAAACAATCTATGATATGAAAGCAAGTATGTGACTGCTCTATTACTTCAAATTTGTACAATTCCACTCAGTGAATCATAGAGCCTTAAATAGTTTAGATCAACATGAAACAACTCACAAGGAACGTATTTCACTTATCATTGCTGTACCTTGAGAAAAAGTGTCTGAGAGTTACTAGAAAAAAAAACTGGGGAAATATATTGTACAAATAAGGTAAATATGGCTGATTCAAAACACATAACAGAGATGAGGTTAGATAGGCAACGTGGAGTGTCACTGATGGACATTAAATATGTATACACTCTGTCTGATGGACAGACATTAAATATGTATACACTCTGTCTGAAGAAATGGAGTCCACATGTACTTTCCGCTGTAGATTCTCCTTACCCTATATAGATTAAGTTTTCCTAAAGATAACATTCCTAATTTTCATCCACACTTTGTTTTATATAAACAGGAATATCTGGACGTTCTGGGAAGACCAATGGTCTTAGCAGGAGACAAAGCTAAGCAAGTCCAGTGGACAAACGTATACTTAGATGCACTGGTAAGAGGGTAGAATTTTCAACCAAATTATCATAATAAAAGCATGCAGCTGATTTTTGTTCTTCCTAGGTGACATTTCTTCTTTCCTCTTCATTAAGTCTCTTATAAAACTCCTTTTATCCCAAATGCCTTGGCTAAGCTCTAGATAGTACAAATAAAATCCTACATTTGTACATTTGGATGTAATAGAGAACCACATATGTAGAGTATTACGTTCTAGTTGATCTGCCAAGGATATAAAATTACTAACCTAGAATGTTGGAGTTATGGGTATTTTCATAAGATTTTGAATGTTTAGTATAAAAATTGATGAATGTCATATGAATGGAAAATTAATTTCTTCAGATTTTGAATAAAAATATCCTTAAATTAGATGTCAGCTGGTAGAAAGATATTAAATCTCCAAGATTGTAGCCAAACTCACCAAACCTCAGAACTACATTCACTTAGACAGACCATACTCTTATCTTACACTGAAACCATCACAAACTTATTATCCTCTTTGTATGCAATTTCTTTCCTAAAGTTCAAGTAGAGACATTTCTTTAAAACAAATAACACCCAGGGGTGATCAAGTTTTCTAGGAAATAAAATACATGTGTTGAAGTGTCCATGGCATAGTTACCATTTAGAAGTATTCCATCTTATGTTCTAAGTATTTCATCTTATGTTGAAACATTAGTTCTTCACTGTGGATGGTTTTGCCTTTATAAGTCACTTTGAAATGTCTAGACATTTTTGATTTCTTTTATCTTGGGGAAGTGAGTGACAAATACTATCTGTAGTGCATCAAGACAGCAAAAATAACTCGCCTAAATTATCAGTAGGACTAAAAATGAAAAATTTTGTGTTATTTTTACTTTACTAACATGATAGTTACAAATAATCATAACACCTTCAGTTTATTCAAAGCTTAATATTGCAGGCATTGCTAATTTACTGAAATAACATATTGGAGAGACTTGTGAAAAGTAGATGCTGATTCAGGAATGCCCTTTTCCCTACTTGGAATCCAATTATAGTATGTTCTTACTTTCCTAAATGCAATGATGAACCGAAAGGGCAGAACACTATCCATTTAAAACTAGTTATCATTTGCGTCTTGCAGAATAAACAAATACAGGAAGTCAGAAGAAAAATCGGCATGATTAGCAGCAGCTTTGCATGTTAAGGAAGATAAAATGAAGTTTGCTTACTCCAAGTTCTAGCTAACATTACTGTCCAATGTTCCTTCTTGACATCGCTTATTTACTGAAGGTCACATGGTCATCTAAAGTTAGAGCCAAAGTATTTTGCTTTTCTAACTCCATTACAGGACAGTGTGTGATAGGAGGGGCCAATAATTATGCTGCTGTATTTCCTATGACCAGAAGTTCATTAACCAGAAAGTCTGCATTGCTGGTAATATTCTTACTGATAGTACACATGACATTAGAATAAATGTTGATTCTAAAATGCTGTTTTGAAAGATGAAAGTAAATGTAAAAGAAAAGAAACCCTGGCACATCAATGGAGAACTTTTTTTTTTCTATAATGGCTTAAGAATAAGTAATCCATCATGCATTTCTGGCCATTTGTTTATAAATAAACAAATACAGACACTAAATGCTGAAGATTCAAAATATATACTGGTCAAATATTCAGTTTTTCATAAAGAAGGAAAAGATGTAAAATCTCAAGACCAAATGTAATAATGGTAATATAGGAGACCTCTGGCATTTCAAAGGAAAGAAATCACAAATTTGCTGCTACAATGGAGCATACTTAAAATTGGTGACCTTTTAGATGAGCCTGAGTATAAGTCAGGTCTTGCTAATGGACAGAAAAGAATGAAACCACACAGCAATGAGAGGATATGAAGTTTGGAAGTACTGGCTATATTTAAAAAAAAAAGCAAAAAAAAAAACCAATCCTATGGACGACTTTGGAGATTATTGGACATAATAAGGACAGCAAGGAGAGTAGTACACTATTATAGAAGGATTGTTTTATTTGGGACATAAGGTAACAATAGTTAAAAAGACATGACCAAAGAAACATAGGCTCCATGGTTTCCCTCATTTGTAATAATTAGAATGCACCCATAAATCTACAAGTAAACCCAATGGGTAGTAAAAGAGAAATAATTACACTTGGGCATGATTGATTAATACCTTAAGCATTCACAAAGTGAGAACAAAAGAGGATATTCTTATGAGAATATCACAGGGACTCAAAAGCTATATGCATATGATTATATAAAATAATCTTTATTGAAATGAACTTGAAATGGAAACAAGAGGTGTTTTATTGTATAGTCTGCAGTTCTTCTCTCCACCCCTTTGGTTATTTCCTTTGTCACTGTTTTTTATTTCTGTGCCCTTTGTCTTATATATAAGTTTATCTGATTTGGGGAGAGGAAGAGGAATCACAGAAATGCTAGGACAAAGGATGAACCAATTCAGCAGTGATACTCACTAGACATTATGTTGAAATGAAATATACACCTTGGTGAGTGGGGGGTCAGCAAGGGGAAAATTGGGTGCAAAAATGAGGGAGAGTGTGGCTTTCAAACAGAAATGTACTTATTACCGGAATTTTGTAACTGTAATCTCTCTTTATATTACCTTTATAATAAAATTTAGAAAAAACAAAATAAAATTTAGGAAAAACAAAAAGCATAAACAAAAAAAGATGAAAAAGTTTTGAATTCCAGAAAAAAAAATTCCAGTAGTCAGAAATCTAGTTTTGTTTTCTCACCTATTTGTCACCTATGTTTTCTGACCTCTTCTTTCAGATAGACCCCACTTCTCCAAAGTTTCCAAGACCTCCCAAAACAGTAACAGAATCTAGGCCCCCACCAAACACATGAGCATACTTTATAATCCATAAGACACACAGACACACACAGACACACACACACACACACACGCACTCAAACACACACACCTTCAAATGTCAGTAATTAAAAAAAAAGAATCTGGAGCTGATCTTCATGGATTTATTAATATGTGAAATTCTCTACGTATTGATTAATGGGATGGCACTATTTTTGCCAAACCAAATGATAGCTTCCTGACATCGAATTTTTGTGTTTCCTGGTTTACTGTTTGCTTTTGTCATTCCATATTGTTTTATTTTGAAGGGTGTTTAGGAGTAATATTGCTTCTTTTGGTCAGCATGTTATTATTTAGAATAGAATATGTAGGAAGTTCAATATCAGAAGAATGTTTACTCTATCGTGTCATTCAGCTACTATTTCTTATATAGGGTAAAGGCTTTGGCATAAAAAATCAATGAAAGCTACAGAAATTATTTTAAGTAAATAATTCAAAATAATCTTTTGATTTAATGGAGACTCCTGATACTGGATGTTCTAGTGGAGACTCCCGATACTTGATGTTCAGTTATTCAAAACAATAGGAGTGGGAAGAATTGTGAAGTATCATTCCTTTAAGTTGGATCATTAATTTAAGTTGCTTTTTTTTTTGACTAACATTATTGCAGTACGCATCTCAACGATTAGATGTTACAAGCCTGAACAGCTCTCCCCTCCAACACCCCCCACCCCCGCTTTTTAACTTTGCAAGAGTAGTTATTTACTTTAGTGGCTCTTTGTAAGGGAATTATAAAATAAAGTCTCAGATATCAAAGTCTAATTTAGTAAGACAAAGTTTAAATCATTGCGTTCATTTGCCTTTTCTCTCCATCTATTTTTAGGAACTGGGACTTGTCATTACTGGAACTCTTCCGGTCTTCAACATAACTGGCCAGTTTGAAAATAAGACAAACTTAAAGGTTAAAAGTTAATTGATAAAGTTCTTAATAATAAATGGTACAGTGTGACGTTAAAGCTCCATGTGGATAAGATATTGGGATAAGGGAATACGTACAGTGAGATTCTCTTGTGAATACTGAGGTCAGTGACTACAGCAGCTGTGTGATAACCACCTGGGAAAAAGGAAGTGCAGGTCAAACTCTGTTGCCTAAAGTCAAGATTCAACCTAACTCTGACCTGATGAGAACATGAAGCTGTACACTGGGAGTCATTAGATGAGGAATGGAAAATGTTTATGCGCATTTGAGCGTTTACAAATAGGTTTGAGTTTTTTGTGCATTTCAGAATAAGACATCTAACCTCAAATCATGGTTATGTTTGTATCAAGTATACATACATGTATTAAGTCTTTATTCTTCCAATTTCAAAGTAGTTATTTTTCAGTCCTAACTTAAGGATTGGATTTAGAGTCCTTCCTTCCATTTTTCTCAGACACAGGAAAATGACTTTATGCATTTTGTAAAAAACGCTTACTTTTAGTTGTACTTGAGTATGATCAGTGCAATAGATTCTGCCTGCTGAGAAGTTGTGGGTGATGATTAGAACATCATGTACTTTGTCAAAGACTTTTAATTTAAAAATGGATTTGCATGATGCAATATGAAGACTTCAGGAGTTAAGATTATTTTTAATATTATGCTTATTTTATATTTCATGTGAAACTACTGATACTGGTAGGATATTTCTTTCCAGTTTAAGATTTAATAAGCTGGTTGGACTTAAGCACAGTTCGTTAGGTTGAACACCTTATTTTAATTTTTAGCCCTTCGAAACATTAGTTATCTCTCTGGGCATCATTATCATACTTAAATATCTCTGAGTTCTAAATATTGTAACTTATAATGGAATAATTCTCTAAACTCATGTGTTTTAAACTTATACTCTGTCTTGTCTATATGATTGCTTTAATTTGGCTAGTTTACTTTGCCTAAGATTAGTTCCCTGGAAAAGAACATTTTGTTGTTATAACTGTTATTATTTACTATTTATCATTGATTGATTGATTGATTAATGACTGATTGATTCTAATGCTGGTACTGGAGCTTCAACTCAGGGCCTGGGCTCTGTCCAGGAACTTTATTGCTCAAGGCTAGCACTTGAAGCTCCACTTCTGGATTTTTGATAAATTAATTAGAGATAAGAGTCTCAGGATTTATTACCCCAGCTGGCTTCGAACTGAGATCCTGAGATCTCAGTTTCCTGAGTAGCTAGGATTAAAGGCTTGAGCAACCAGTACCTGGCTTTAGTTTCTCACAGATAGGAATATTTTGTGACTCCTAACTAGATTTTATAATTTTCTTCGGAAACTTGTTTGCACTAATTATTTTACAATTTTTGTAGCTACCTTTAAGACACATTTTCTGCACATTGTCCATCTCTATTTCTTGTGGGTGATGATGATAATAATTTACCACATGGCATCCTTGGCTTGAAACTAAAACCATAATGCTTGTTATTTAGATATGATTACAAGCTATTAACAGGAATTAGCAAAAATGTATTGAGGATTTTATTAAGAATAACATCAAACACTTGAAAAATGATGAACAGAGGTAATACCTTCCTCAAAATCCATTATTTACTTTTACTATATGGCCCATCGTTAAGCTGGACATTGATGTGACACTTGTAATATACAACAAAGTCAGCATACACCCATACATACACACACACAAACACATAGACACACACAAATGTTTTTCATCTGCTGACTATATAAGGAAACATCAGGAAAAAAGAATGCCAGAAGTCAAGTAAAATTTTGTATGTCTTCCATATTTTAGACTTAGTCTAAAATCAAGATTTCACTTAAGTTAGGTAATAGGATTTTGTTAACATTCAAAAAGTATGAAAACCCATGCAATTTGAAACCCAAAGTAATTCATCCTAGAGCATTTATTCTATTACATTCTCCATAACCAGTAGAGTTAGGTTATGAAGAATGAAATAAGGTTCCCACCTAGCAAGTGCAATATGCTGAGTTGAAACACACAAATGTGCACACATGTGCATGCACACACACACAAACACATAATTATGTACCTTTAAGCTAATATAGAATTAATTATCACAGCAAGTGGATAAAGAGGTATAGTGCTTGTGTAGAAATATATAAATATCTAGTATAGAGCTCACTCATTTTATTCCGTCTTGTTATAGAACCAGCTGATTCTTGGTGTGATGGGAGTTGATGTGTCTCTGGAAGACATTAAAAGGCTTACTCCACGCTTCACAGTAAGATGAAATTCATTCTTTTTTTTTAACCTTTCCTATCTTAGAACTATGTACTAATTTAGTTTATCCATAAAGCACTTACATACTTCTCAAAAATTATATACAGCCAGCTTAACAAAGGAACTAAATGTTAAAAAGCATCTTTAAAATAAGATGTAGAGATACTGTATGATTCTTTAGTATACTATACAATGGGCACTTAATAAATAAATTAGAGTTTAGATTGAGATGCAGACATTTCTAACCTATCCTGCTATTTTTCAGCTGTGCCCCAATGGTTATTATTTTGCAATTGATCCTAATGGTTATGTTTTACTACATCCAAATCTTCAGCCAAAGGTATGTGTATATTTTGTTTAGAGTGATTACTGTTTCAGAAAATTAACAATTAATGTTTTTAAGAGTATTTAAAAAGAACCTGATACTTTCTGTCAAAGTCAGCCGTTGTCATTGCTTAGGCCTTATTTTAATACATCTCAATTATGACTTTAATTCAGGCTATAAGGAAAGATTGTTCCAAGCATGGTGTGATCTTGACAAGTGTAATTTACATTTCTGTCCATGCCATGTTTTCCATTGCCTTCTCTTCTGGTAGTTACTTCTGCTCTCTACTTCCCAGACAATTCGTTTTCACTTTTGGGCAAGTTTGTAAAGATAGTAAATAAAAAAAGGAAAATGGATACAATCCTTTAGAAACAGAAAATATTTTTAGATCATAAATATTTTAAATCAACTATTTTATTTTTAACTTTGATAACTTTTTAACCAAGATAAAAACTATATTTTAAAAATATCTCATTTAACTCCATTCAACTTTTGTAATTCTTAAAAGAGATGTTAAATTCAAAATATTTATTTACAAGTAAAATTAGAGAAAAATCTTACACAATTGCAATTTTGTATCTTTAAGATATTGTTTAACTTTGAACATAACTCTGAACATACTTTAAATGGTGAAGGTTTATGGAAACGATATCCTTTTACCTAGGTATAGATATTTATTTTTAGTGACATATTAGAAACACAAGTGTTCACATATACACATATACATGAAGCTGTTAGATATGTTTTAAATCAATAATAGTCATGATATTAAGTACAAACACTAGATATAATAAATTAAATTATTTTGGCTTGTTAAATAGTATTACACATCATAATGATTTTAATTCTCATTTTGAAACTGTTTTCATGCAAAATCTATCATGATGCAAATATTAAGCAAAGATAGCTGCTGATTATTTATGAAAGAATCATAGATTCTTTTATATTATTAAACTATCAAAGCTCCTTTTTATGTCATGTTAAATCATTTTTAATACACTCATCCCTATAAGTTTTGCCATTGTTAAAATTTTTAGTTTTTAAATCTTAAAACAGTTGGAGATTTTTGCAATACCATTATGGGATGCCTATCTAGTAGATTTTTTTGTTTTTTGTTTCTTTTTGGTCGGTCGTGGGGCTTGAACTCTGGGCTTGGGCACTATCCCTCAGCTCTTCAGCGAGCGCTCTACTGCTTGAGCCACAGCGCCACTTCCAGTTTTCTAGTGGTTTATTGGAGATAAGAGTCTCCTGGACTTTCCTTGCTCAGGCTGGCTTTGAACCGTGATCCTCAGATCTCAGCCTCCTGAGTAGCTAGGATTACAGGCGTGAGCCACCGGCGCTTGGCTATCTTAGTGTATTTTAAATTATACCCTTTTACCTAAACCAAGAAAATATTAAAAATAAGCCCATTAGCTTCAAACTGATTTTTACTAAAATAGCAGTCTTTAATCAGTAAAAACTGGTTTTTAGCCTTCTCCTTTTTTATTGACTCATCACATGGCGCATGTCAAATACTTTAAATTCAGATTATGTTCGTATCCTGTCTCTGATTAGGGAAATATCTGACTTAGCTTGATTTCAAGTTAGAGCTCTTATTTGTATTGCTATATAGGATGATGCATTACCGTTTTTCTGTTGCTTCAGCCTATTGGTGTAGGCAAACCAACAATTAATTTACGAAAGAGAAGACCCAATGTTCAGGTAACTGTGTTGCAGGTAGTCTTAGTGGTGCTTTCCAATTTGCTAAATCAGAGTTGAGATCGAGCTTCTGCTCTTCAAGCTTATGAGGGAAGTGGCCTTTCCTGACATCAAGCTTCCAGAGCATGAGAGGGACATGGGCCGCATTTGTCAATAACTATTCTTTATTATGGCAGAGGGGATGCTCTGGCTAACTAAAAATTGCTAAGCAAATGGTTTAATTATAATAATCAGCAATCATGATGGGATGGCTTCCAAGAAATTTTGTTATCAGATATTGGGAGGTTAATATTAATCTGAGGCGATCTTCAGAATTTGCTTGTAAAACTGATTTTTAAGTGTGAATAAAATGCAACTCCTATGTAATGACTTTAAGATATTTCTTAAAATTATTTTCAATAGAAGTCAGAGAAATTTCCCTTTAGCTAATTAAAAATACTCCTAATGGCAAATAAATAGTGTGAGTTTTTATTGCTTCACAGACTCATTGCAAAGTCATCTTATCTCTATGAGCAAAAAAAAGTATGCATATTTCTGTAGAGAGATTAAAAGTGAGCAAGATATGCTGTACTCATAAATTGTTGTGTTGAATGACAACTCCTTTGTACAACTAAAGGATAATATCTATCTGTATATCTACATATAAGTAATTATCTGAAAGAATATTTTTATAGTGTAATGAGAGAATTTCAACAGAAGTTTGATCTTGTAGATTTTCTATGTGAGCCCCCATTTCCTAAAGAGAATTTGAGTTGGTAGAACTGATACCTAATTTGGTTCTACTTTTGTCATGTCTGTATCCTTCAACAGTATCTGGAGGACTTGAGTGTCATTAACCTAAAAAAGAGAGCATTGATCTAATAATTGTTCTGTATTCTACCTACAGAATTAAATAAGTGCATTAATGGCAGGTCCCAACTCCTGGGAGTTGTCATAACTTGCCTCTAAGTAGTTTTAAAGCCCTCAAGTTGTTCTGAAGTTCAGGAATGTTGGGCTAATCAAAGATTTAGTTCCCTTTTAGCTGAATCTCATCTGATACTATACAAAAGTCCTCAAATTGTTTTACTATTCACAGAGATTAAAGTATATGTACACCTTCCTTGAAGCCCTGTTTATTTATACTCCTTGCATGTTTCCTTTTATATAGTATCATAAGTTATACTTTTTTTCAGTGATGTACATTTTAGCAGTTTTTTTTGTTTCTGTAGCAACTTCTGCATGTAACTATTATAGTAAAATTAAAAAAATAAACAAACTGGATGATGGTTTGTATTATTTTTCTTTGTATGCAAAAAAAAAAAGCCTAATGGGAAACTAGCAACCATGTAAGAGTTCTCATTGGCAGGGTACCTGTAGCTCAGGCCTGGTTACTCAGGATGGTTGAGGCCAGCCCAGGCTGGAAAGTGGGTAAGACTTATCTCCAATTAACCACCATAAAATTGGAAGTAGTGCTGTGGCTTGAAGTGTTAGGGTGCTAGCCTTGAGTGAGAAAGCTCAGATACAGCACCCAGGCCCTGAGTTCAAGCCCCCTGAAAGATAAAAAAAATTTAAAAAATAATAATTCTTGATGAGAGAAATAGTTAAGTGTTATAATATTGTAGGAATATTAATTACTAATTATTTCGAGTTCCTATTTTTGTTGTTGCATCCTACCTTTTATTTCATATCCATAAGTGGTGTAGTCATTATTCCAATTTCACAAATGAGAAATATTACATATTTTAAATACATAACATATTGGTCATAAAGGGACCAAAGGACCTAAAAGGGTCCTTTCTTCAATATGTCTTGATGTCTTCATAGTAGAAGATAGTCCTTCTGAATTTTCCACTTCCAATGCCTATGATGAGTCTTAAGAAAAGTAAGTGGTTGCCAGATTGCCATGTCCAAACAAAAGTATGCCTTGATCTTTTTCTTTCATGATTTGATTTCTTTCTGTGTCTTTCTATGTTGGACTGGGACATGACCTGCATATTGTCAACTCCTGATTATGCCTCCTTCCTGCATGCTGTGTGGGTCTGCCTGTGCTATGCATTACCCATTGCATGTAAGATAAACATTCAGATTCTGTTTTCATTTCATCATTTGCATTATGCTTACTTTGTTTTGCATTGAGTTTATTGAAATTTTGATTCCAGAGCTATGGTGTTTGTGTGAATATGTTTATTTCACAGGGCACAAAAGAGGTGTCTCTAAAACATTAGATTGAGAATCTCCATTGTTAGGGACTTTGTAAATTTACTTTTATAACCAAATGTTAAAAAGGATTTAAGATTGTAGGATTTAATTTCATACACAAACTGAGGTACTTTCAGTATTAGTGTTTTCTGCTACATTTCAAGTGAATATTTGCTTTAAAACAAAAACAAGCTATCCAAACAATGTTTACTATTTTCATCTTTGGAAAAAAAATCAAATATGTATTTTTTTGTCTTCCACAACCCACTGATTATTAATAGAATTAGTCTAAGAAGTCAATATTTCTTATATTACAAAAGACACCAACGATTATACTTTTACTTTGCAAAATTTTTATCTATCAAAAACCATAAGATCAAACATTGATTGTTTGGTTGGAATTACTTCTTAAAGGAATTATTTTGTCATCATGAAGAAACAATCTTATCTCATGTACTCTGTCATTCCATATCTAAATTGGATATCCTTTATTTAAGTATATTTTTAACCTATTGATATTGTTTGGGAGGCCTATCATACTAGAATTATGTTTAAAGCAAATTTCAAATCTGAAACTGTTAAAATTTCAGGTATCTTTACACTATTTGAGGTCTACATTTATTGCTGGCTCATAGTTAATTATAAATAGTTAACTATATGGAAAATAGTTATTGTTAACTATATATGGAAAATAGTTATTGTAACTTAGTTTCTAAAATTTGAAATTATAAAATTGTATGCATCTATTAAGGTTTTGTTATTTAGAGTACTTGGGAAATTCTAGTACACCATGTTATATAACAAGTATTGCAATGAGGATTCATACAGTTTGCATATTAAATAGTCAATCTCATTTTTGTATTTTAAAAATGATAATATCATATTAGATAAATGAATCAAGGTTGCAGTATTATCTGATGCAATTATACAAGTGTGTAATCTGATTTTTTTTCCACAGTGAACATTGATATACCAGGAAAAGGTGGTAGATGTTAAAGTAGAAAATATGCTCAGTGAGCGTAGAATTTATTTCTAGTTAGGCTTCAGTTGAAATAGCAGATTTCAGTTGATAATGTTTAGCAGTTTGTCTGCTGCACTTAAAACTAACTTCTATCTTTGGCTACTTATATACATATACATATGAAAGAAGAAAAGTTCATACAATTATTAATGTCTTTTAGGTAAGTATTTTAACAGAATTAATTTTGTATTTAAATATTCATTGAATTACTCTGTCGGTAGCATAACTTATAATATTATATTTACTTAAGTATTACTGTCTTCTCTGTAGAACCCCAAATCTCAGGAGCCAGTCACACTGGATTTCCTTGATGCAGAGTTAGAAAATGATATTAAAGTTGAGGTGAGTGCATTCAGGATGAAATATGACCTCAAGTCTGACACTGGAGTCTTCCATTTACAAGTTCCTGATCATAGCTATAGCATGGAAATCCTGCACCACTGTCCTCATCCCCAAAATTATTCCCATGAGAAGAAAAAAATATTTGAGTGTGGCCTTAGTTATTTTTTTTCTTTCTCATTTAACATGTTTTGTCGAGGGTAGATGAGGTGAAGAGGAAAGAGAAATGAATGGAGAGAGGCAGGGTAGGCAAATGCAGTCATAATATTCCATGTACATACGAGAATATGGAACAAGGTCACTTGAGGGGCAATTAGGTTGGGAGAAATGTAAGAAAATGCTGGAAGTGGTAACACTTGTTTGTACTCACAAACTGAAATGTTGAATTGAAACCTTTGTAGACAACTACTTAAAGATAAAAATTAATGTTTTAGATAGAGCGTAACTCTTTCAATGCAAAAAAATACATTTTAGTAAAAAAAGTAGAGTTTTATGATGCTGTGAATTTGAGAGGAGTTTGAGGGGATCTAACCATCCCATCAAGTGACAGGAGAGTAAACTGGGAAAGAAGCTGCAATGCCTGAGGACACTTTGAAAGCAAATGTCTACTATATTTGGAAGACATAGTTACATGTCATTTCCTCTGAGGACCTTTAGTTATCATAAAAATAATTATTTTAATAATAAAGATAACTTATTAAATGGATGTCAAGGGCCTATGAAATGTTAATATCATTATCATTATTATGTTGGTTGTCCAAAGGCCATGTTTGAAACACAAAGAGGATAAATAATCTATACCTACTCAGAGAGTAAGCAGCAGAGCCAGGCCTTTACCTTCTAGATCACAGACTTTTAGCATTGTTCTGCTGGATTATTTGTTCCTTTACACATTTACTTCATCATATAGCCAGATGAGTTAATTTTTTCATCAGCAGAGTGCTGGAGTGTTTTAGTTGATTAAAGAATATTTGTTGTAAAATATTTGGTATAATGATGTGAGATAAAGTCCCATGGTGAAGAGATTGGTGTCTTTCCTTTTACTACCATTGAGTCATCATCATAATCCAAATAGCACCTCTAGTCTCATTTTTCAACTCTCAAGCAACATATTGACTGAATAAAATAACATTAAGAATTTAGAAAAGGGCCTGGTTTGTAAAAAATTCTATTGTTTTTGAGCAACTCAGAATGGACATTCAACTTACACGAGGAACTTTTATTATCTGCTCTTCACTTTCAGATGCGAAATATTTTAACCAAGGTAGAATCATCAAATATTCTTCAAATGTAAATGATGTCTTTCATCACACCATTTTTTTCACTTATGTATACTCCAAACCTCTAATATGAAACATTAATGTTATACAAAATGAAAAAGAAGTTAAAGGAAATTCTGAGAATTTCCCAGTAGGACTGTGATATTTTGTGAATGTATGTGACTTGATTATTTTTAAGAATTTGGGAGACTGCCCTAAGTAAATTAAATTGTAATCAATTAAATCTTCATAGGTCTTTAAAATTCTGTCTCCTATACTTTTAGGGGGTACTAGTTATAATAAGTAAAAATAATGAGAAGTAATTATACTTTCTCATATGAACTTGGTTATTTGAGTGAAATAGACATATGAGCTATGCCATATTGTTAATTTTGTAAATACATATTATTTCTAATTCAGTGAGTATTTTTCTGGATTTTGATTGACTGTAGAAGGGGGGTTACAATTTTGTGGCTACTTTCACTTAAATATTGCCAGCCAAATGACAAGTGATTACTCTTTTGATAGTAATGTTTCAAATTAGTGAATTAAACTAATTACTCATTCTCCTTTAGATTCGAAATAAGATGATAGATGGGGAGAGTGGAGAAAAAACCTTCAGAACTCTGGTTAAATCTCAAGATGAGGTAAGAATTAATTCAGGCTTATTCTTGTAATTGTGTATAAAAAATGGTTGATGTTAGTAATCTAACTTTCTATTACTCTAGCCTTTTCTTATAAATAGGGATGTCTTTAATAACACAATTCCCTTATTTCTCAAGGTACTTCTTTATCTGGAGGATTTCATTTGGATTTTTTTTCTGGTATTGTGCTCTAATTCTGGGTTAGATGCTACTTTGGCTGACCTTTTAATATTTGAGCCATGCCTTCCAGCCCTGCTTCTTCTTATTTGGGAGATGAAGTTTCAAGGGCTTTTCTTTTGGGGCTGGCTTTGTACCTTGATCCTCTGCATCATAGCCTCCTGAGTAGTTAGAATTATTCCCATAAGCCACCAATAGGGGGCCAAGATATTTTTAACTACTTACATTTTTGAAATAAAGTTGTTTAGGCATTTCAATGTATTCCTATAGCATTAACAATGTGCTCTTTAAAAAACCATATCTGAAAGCTGTGTTTTATGCCTAGATAGATGGTTTATGACTATAAACCATATGTCTTATGACTATAACATACTGGGTTGAGAATGTGGCTTAGTGAAATGTGCCTTGTCTAGCATGCAAAAGAGACTGAGTTACAATCGAAATAATGAAAATTTTAAGGTTACATTTAATAGCTGTATTATCCTGAATCACATGTGTAGATATTCTAATTATTATAGTCCACATTTCAGCTTTTTGTTTTAATTTTTCTGGCTTGATTTATCTCTTTTCACTGTTTATGTGCCTTATTTTTCTTTTGTTTTCTTTTCTTTACTTTTTGTTGGTTGTGGTGCTTTAACTCTGGGCCTGGGTGCTGTCTCTCAACTCTTCAGCTCAAGGCTAGCACCCTACCATTTGAACCACAGCACCACTTCCAGTTTTCTGGTGGCTAATTGGAGATTAGAGTCTCAGGGACTTTCCTGCTGGGCTGGCTTTGAATCACAATCCTCAGATCTCAGCCTTCTAATTAGCTAGGATTACAGGCATGAGCCACCAGCATCCGGCAATGTACCTTATTTTTCTACTAGTAAATCTGAAATTCATAAACAGCCAAACCATACTCTGAATAACCACTGAGGTCTATGATAAACTTCCATTGCTCAGTACTCCAGAGAAACTTAGAAATGAGCAGAATACCTGTCCATCTTCAGTCATATAGAGAAACAAAACAGATATTTGCTTATTTGAAATAGTCCCAAACTCTAGAAAACTCACAAACTTTTGTGCCTGAAAGTTCAAGTTTTTATACATAATTCATATATTTTGTCTTAAAATCTTTTTCTTTGGTGGAGGGCAGTAAAATAATTTGAACTCAGGGTATTGTGTTTACTTGAGCCTCTGTGTGTGTGTGTGTGTGTGTGTGTGTGTGTGTGTGTGTGTGTGTGTGTTGATTATTTTGAGGTAGGAATTGCTTTTCATCAGCATGCACTTGAGCCATAATCTGCCTACTTTTAGGATTTGATTCATCACTGGGATTACAAATGTATACCACCTCCCTCTGCAGAGATGGAGTTTTGTGATCTTTCTGCCTGGGCTAGCCTGCAGTCTTTATCCACACAGTCTCAGCATTCCATGCATTCTGGGAAGACACGTGCTTCCCCCTGACCCAACTACACATTGAGAAGGAATCTGATGAACTTTCCAGCCTAGACTGGCCTCAAACTACATTCCTCCCATTGCCAGCCTCCCAAGCAGCTAGAATTATAGATGTGAGACACAAATGCCCAACAACATCCTTTACTTTTTTAGATGTAGATTTTCCTTTCTAACACTTCAGAAGATCATTCTCTAA
Organism: Dipodomys ordii; assembly: GCF_000151885.1. Taxonomy (NCBI): domain Eukaryota; kingdom Metazoa; phylum Chordata; class Mammalia; order Rodentia; family Heteromyidae; genus Dipodomys; species Dipodomys ordii. Next base: position 9,253,297 of record NW_012267306.1, read on the forward strand.
GATGGGCCTAGGAAACATAACCTCTGCTATTTCCAGAAAACAAGAACATGTACATAATTATTAAAATATCACCTCTACCTCACAATGTTAGCTCATGACAGTAATCTTAACAACTGAGGAGGCTGAGATCTAAGAATCACAGTTTGAAGCCAATGCAAGCAGGAAAGTCCATGAAACTTTTTTTATTGGGTGTGTGGGGGGGGGTGTTTCAGGTCATGGGGCCTGAACTCTGGGCCTGGGTGCTGTCCCTCAGCTCTTCAGCACGTGGCTAGCACTCTACCACTTGAGCCACAGCGCCACTTCTGGCTTTTTTTTTCCTGCTTATGTGGTGCTGAGGAATCGAACCCAGGGCCTCATGCATTCAAGGCAAGCACTCTACCACTGAGCCACCTTCCCAGCCCCAGAGCCACCTTTCCAGCCCCAAAACTCTTGTCTCCAATAAACTACCCCCCAAAAAAAGATGGAAATGAATCTGTGGCTTAAGCAATAGAGTGCTAGCCTTGAACCAAAAATACTTAGGGACCCCATCCAGGCCCTGAGTTCAAGCCCCAAGACTGGCACCAAAAACAAAAACAAAAACCACTCTAGTTGCTTGTGATTTAAAATTTCCTCAGAAAGCCATCTTGTCAAATTTACTAAGAATGGAAAAATAAATTTCTGGATTTAAGAAACTAAGTATAAAATATGTTTAAAATTATTTATTTATTTGCTTTATTATGACTCAAACAGAAAAAAGATTATGATTTCTATTACAATATTGAGAAAATTATTTAATATTTTATTTCCTAAATTTAATATTTTTAACCTGTTGGACAACACTAGTTTGTCATGTTTTATTATGACTAGTAGTAAATATAAAAACATTGTCTTTTAAATTTTGTTTATTAGATCATAAACCTCTTAATCAACTTGCCTATATCCTTTCAATTCAACACAGAAACACACACTTACACAAATGCATGCACACAATCACATACATGGCCATACAGGTGTTTGTTGTACAGGAGCAAAATTATGTCATAAAAATGGATTTAATGAACTGGATTGTGGATTATTAACAGAGTAATTGCCCAGTGTTTGTGAACCCCAAAACTTGATCCTCAGCATTGTCCAAACAACAACAACAAATAAAAATGATAAAGCCAAAGCAAAACAACAAAAAATTCTGTGTATTTGGTATGTTTGTCTTTACCTCGCAAATTTAAGTACCTTACCTCTACTTTAAGGCTTATTTGTCAGCAAGTTATGGGAAATAATATCTACTCTAGATGTTGTAATAAATAAGACATAACAGTAAGGTACTGAACAAAGTGACTAATTCTGAGTAACACTTCTGTAAATGTTATAGTGGTGAAGGTGATAATATGGATAACGTAAAAAAATCTTATTTGCTATCAAATAGAAGAAAGGTTCTATATTCATGAAGTTCTTTAACTCTGGGCTTCTTTTTCCTAGGAGATCTAATGTTTGTCTAACCGTCAGTGACACTAACTAGCTTCTTATAATTGTCATCAGAATGTCAATAGTGGTTTAACAGTAATATGCCAATCATATTTGAATATAGAGAAGCTGACCGCATTCACTTTCTGCTGCTATAATCATTTGCTCTTACATATATGCAAATATGGAAATATTTGAGCCTTGTCCCATATTTTATAGTCTTATTTCATTATTAATGTTTTCAGGAAATGTTGCTTTCAAGCTTTTGGAATGAATATTAACATTTTATCCTGATAAGTTCTGTATCTTTCACAAACATTATATATGTATTTGTGAATACTAGATTAAAATTTCTTTGAACAATTAGTGTGTACTAAAAAAACATGAATGATTCATATATAAAACATGTCTTGAGTGCAGAATATTAGTAGAAAGAGGAGACAAATGGAGGAGAAGGGAGATAATTATAGCCAAAATATTTTAGGCACACCTGTGAAAATAGAATGATGAAGCTTGTTGAAACTGCTTACAGAAGAGAGGGGAATGATGGAGGGACAAGTCTGTTTAAGGAGCATTGTATGCATATATGGATGTAACAAAACGAAACTCCGCTCTGCAACTAAGTCATGCTACTAAAATGAAAATATGGGTGAAAGTGTCATCATTTATGTACTTAGTGTGTTCTATAATTTTATTTTATATACATATGAAACACAATAAGTATGTAGAATATATCATGTATTTGTGTATAAGTAGTGTATAAGTGGTGATGGATCACAAGATTTATAAGATGTTATTACATACTAGAGGTGTGGCTTAAGTGGTAGAGCACCAACATGAGCAAAAATGCCAAGGTGTAGGGCCCTGAGTTCAAACCCCTGTACCAGAAACAAAATTGTTAATAATAATCTGTTATAAAATAGCTCTACTCTTTATAGGAAATTATGCAGATAAATATGAATACATGTGAAGGTGATAATAACTATACCAAACTATTTTTTTCTAGAGATATATTGACAAAGGAAACAGGACATACACATGGACACCAGTCAATGGCACAGACTACAGGTAATTAATGATATTAACGAGCTTATTGGCTTCTTAACCTCAGTAGACAATTTTTAACAGTTAGATGTTGTCTTTGTATTTTCATAACCTGTTTTCAATATAATGTTCATTAGAGAACATTAGTGGGGACTGGTGACTCATGCCTGTAATCCTAGCTACTCAGGGGCTATGCTTGGAGGTAGAGGTTAAAATCAGCCTGGATAGAACAGACTGTGAAACTCTTATCTCAAATTAGTTACCAAAAAACCCTGAAGTGGTGCTGTGACTCAAAATGTAGAGCCCTAGCCTTGAACCAAAGAAGCTCAGGAGCACAATCCAGGCCCAGAGTTAAAAAATTACTGGAGTGTTATTTATAGGATATAAAGATGGGAAAAAAGATAACAATATAAAATTTAGAAACAGAAATATATGTGACATAAATCCACATACTTTGAATGATTATCTAAGTAATAAAATTTTGTGAAATCTTTATAATAGTTTGAACTTACTACTTCCTCTGACTAAATTTTTAAGTTTAAGTCATTTTTAACTCATTTTGCTTACATTACATTTGAGTTGCAAATTGACATAAAGTTAAAGTGTATTTTCTTGACATGGTATTTGACATAAAGTGTATAGTTGCTCTCATTTATTTACCCACACAAAATAGCTGTTCAGTGACGTCCCGATCCCTCTCGTTGGCTGGGCCTTGGAAAACTGGACAGCCCTAATATTCAATAATCTTTTTTCAAAATATTGTTTCTTCAAATTTGTTGAGCTTCTCCTTTACTTTCTTGACTATCAAGAAAGCTCACTGCTTTCCCTGTGGTTCTGAATTTTCAAAACCCTTAGATTCATATGAATATAAGCTGTCTTTGTATGGTCTCTGTATCTGTCTCCTCTCTTTCTCTCTCCTTCCTTCTCTTCTTCCTTCTCTTTCTTCTTTCTTTCCCCCTCTCCCTGCAGTCTCCTACATTCACATTGATCAATGTTGCTCATACTTTTGCCCCTCAAATCTTCCATGGATACCTTCTGGTTAACTACATCATGCTCTTTTCCAGTCTTTATAAACACTGCTACTACTCAGCCTCAGGATCTCTGAACCTGAAGTCATTTCTCTCTATAATGAATTTCCAATACTCATATCCTCATCTTTTTCATGCTTTTGTGTGCTTTTTGTTTTCTTTTTTTTTTGGGGGGGGGGAGTGGGGAAGGGTCAGTTGTGGGACTTGAACTTTGAGCCTAGGCACCATCTTTCAGCTCTTCAGCTTAAGGCCACTCTACCACTTGAGCCACAGCGCCACTTCTGGTTTTCTGAGTGGTTTATTGGAGATAAGAGTCTCACAGACTTTCCTGCCTGGGCTGGCTTTGAACCATGATCTTCAGCTTTCAGCCTCCTGACTATCTAGGATTACAGGCATGAGCCATGGGTGCTTGGCTTCTTTTTGTCATCTTATAAAGGCCTTTTCTAATCATTTCATTCAAGTAGTAAGTACCTCATTATATTCCCTGTCTCTCTCTATAACACCTACCATGATTTGTCATTTTACCTTATCCACAACACACTTCACCTATTTAGAGATTTATTTCTATTATTTACCTTTTGTTTTTTTTTTACTAGCAATTATTAATAGAGCAGGGGATGTTCCCTGCTTCATTCATGTCTTCATTACCAGCTTCTAAGAATTACTAACTTCTAACATATAATAGGATCAATATAAAACTATATAGAATGTGTTTAATTTGAAGAATTTGAGAATTTTTATATTGAATGAGTTTCTGATCTTCTTGAACTTGTCAAATTATACAATGATATCCAAAACTTTGGCAGCAGCAATGAACTGAGATGTTTTAGGCTTACATGTGATGACTATTATTGAAATGGATAGGTTCTTTTTCTTTTGCTCCTTCCTCCTGACTCTATTGCACACATATAACTTAGTGGTGGTGTGGGAGAGGGGAAGACTAGAAAGTTGGGGACACCTGCACTTTGTTGTTACCACAGGACTTGTCTCCAAGAGGAGATGGTCAAGTCTTGACATCATGCTACTCTACATGATAGTTCTTCACTTCCTTCAGCTCCAGGATTTAGTTAGAAATGCCAGAAGGACTATTTTAAATATTCAACATCTATTAATTCCTAGCTCTAACTTTTACATAGACATTTCTATATATTTCCGCAATCTTTATGGATTTCCTATTCTCCTTCCTTTATGTATTTTTTTTTATTATTGTCACCTTTCAGTTTTTGGATACACCTGTCATGACATATGAAAAAAGAGAAAGTCTGAAAACCTTTGGCCTTTAAAGATTTGATAATTCAAATAAAAAGTATTGTGTGCACAATGTGGAAATGTGCACTTGCCTTAGTTGCTTAGATAAATAAAATCTGCATTAGAAGCACTTCATTATTTGACCTTGAAAATGAGGAAGGTGTGAGGTGATTCTTTTGACATCATAAGGCTGTCTGGGAGCTGTTTAAACTACTCCATTATATTTTATTGTGTTTTTATTGTCTTACAATTTACATTATCAAACTCTTTACCTTATGCACAAAATGATATCCAGAGTGTTAACAAGATTGTTGTGGTTTTTCAAGTTTAATATTGCTTCTTATTCGCAGACATTAAATTAGTAATTCCAAAGCTGATATGTACATCACACGTTCCTAACCTCACCTGTCTGCCCTGTCAGATCTGGCATTTCTGTCGATGCATATTTCACTGTTTTCTGAAGAGATTCACCTTTCTCACATTCTATATTTTCCTCACATCTTCCCTTCCCAAGTTTCTAGCTTTAAAATCCTTAAACTAGTTCTAGTCCCATTATAATTATTTCCTTGAATCTCTTCACAAATAAATTAGCAAATAGTAATTGGAATAAAATTTAATATTTAACCTCAAGAAAAAAATACATTTGGACTGAAGGTGATATCAAATTTCAGACAGCTGGTTTCTGTCAGCTAAAACTTTGATCAATCTTGGGTACTGTATTTTTAAATACCATAACAAATCATTTGATTGAATATTTTCTCTCTTTTAATGAAGAGCTTACTTTGATGGAAATAAATAATGGAGTTGAAAATTAGACTATGTCCATTTAACCTAATTGACTATACTTACATGAGTCACAGAAACCTTGTATGAGCTCAACCATCCAACCATCCACTTTATTACACTTGCCTCTAATAGGAAATAAATCAGCCTTCATATATTAATTTTATATGGAAAGAAAAGACAATATTTCATATGAGAAAATGCTGGGACTGTGTCCTACTTGGTAATATATGAAAGAAACAACTGTAGGCTTTAGTTGAAAAAATAAGTATAGCCATTTTTCTTTTGAATGGTTGTGGCAATGAATAACATCACTCATATAGGCCAGTACAATGTGATTTTGATATCCCAGTCTTAATACTTCTATTGTATTCCTCATGGGCTTCCAAACTTCTTTGTGTGTGTGATCCATGAGATGTAACCCACATAGTGACAGTGTCTCAGTCACACAATAGAATGTTATCAGTTTTAACTATAAGTTTCTCTTAGCAATAAATGGCGATGGAGCAATAAAAATGCCCTAATTTCCCTAGAGAAATTTGTAGGAGACAGTCTTCAAATGCTCAGTAATTCTGCTCTCCATTTTATAAATGGCAAGTGAATTGTGAAAGGTCATTCTTGCTTTCAGACTGATTGCATTGCTTATTTTAATTCTTCCTTCTGCTTCCACTTGAAGTTATCGATAAAAAAATGCAGAAATTTTCATTAACTCTACATAACATTTTATTTCCCTGACCTTTTCCCATAAGGAAAGTCTGTGAATTACTTAATGATTGTAAAAGTTTTGGGAATTGGACGTAACAAGCCTTGACTCATTTTGCTATCTTTTCTGCATAATTAAATTTTAACAAGTAAACCTTGCCTTTCTTATCATTATATTTCCATTTACCATTTATATTCCTAAAAAGGAAAATCTGAACATGTATAATCTATCTTAGTTTATATTGTCCATGTCTATATAGCATATAATGAGACTCTATGTTTCTATCCTCGAAGCTGGGAATACAGAGGTTTGAATGAGTTAAATGATTTACAAAATGTCTAGGAACAACAAAATGCCTACAAATGCACGTCTTTTCCCCCAAACCAATACTATTTGCAGGAAATCGTGGAAGTAAATGTCCAGTGACACAATTGGCAATGTCAAGAATCTTTTTGTAAGAAATTGCATTGGATATCTTAGAACTATGGTCATATTTTTCACAAAGTAGCTTTCTTTTCATGGTAGCTTTCTTCTAATTTTGGGGTAGGAAAGGTCATTTGCAACTGCAAATGAGGACATAGGATCATTAGTTGTGTCTCCTTTGAGTTTTAGCCATTGTGAAAGATTACATTTTATATGTTACATATTACATATGATTAGCATAGAGTTGGATTATCGTGGACTACTGGATTGTTTAACAGTTCTAAACATCACAAGTCTTATTAATTAGACATTTCATAATAAGTAAGGTTATCTGCTTTGCAGCTTTTTATTTTAACCAATTATTAAGGTGTTAGATATAATGACAGGCATGTTTAAAAATCTTTGTTTTCTAACCTGTTCTGAGTTTGTTCTAAGATTTGCACTCAAATGCTCTTCTATTTAGGACATCTAGCTGGAGATAGATTAACCCCATGGGCTTTGTAAACTATGGAGCTGAAGATATATTTCCTGTTGTATATAATAAATCTACTTAATCGTATGGGATATGCACACTAAATCATTTGTACAACTAGTCTTGCAATTGTGTAAGAGGCAATGAAACACAGAGATAATCCCTACACTAATGCTATAAAATATCTGAATTTACCCGTCAGCAGACACGAGGGAACTTGACTAAGAATCATAGTTTTAAAATAGTAGGCATTTAATCCCTCAAAAGAATACATTCCCAATGTCTGTATGCAACAATGAAATGCTAGCAATAATACTTCTCCATTTATGATTTTTCTTTGAAAAATATAGACCATATATTAATGAGAGAGTATCCAAAGTGGTATGACATGTTTGCTTAAATATATGTGTATAGCTAATGGTATTCTTTTTTGACAATATTAATAGTGTAAAACATTCAGGAGGATAGTAGGGAACCTAAAGCTTTCCTTAGATAACTTATGACTGCAATAGGTAGCTTATTTTCCATGTTTCTTGATCCTCTACCCTTTAGAGGGCTATATGACTACATGGCAAGAACATAATTAAGTACTCTATTTGAGGAATGCATTTTCTTGTCAAAGAAGTATGTCCTTTCCTTTCTATGAGGAAGACCTTTGGATTTTCCCATGATCTTGATGTGTCTCTTTTTTTTTAAGTTATGTTTCATTTTTGTTTGTTTGTGTTTATGCTTCTCTTGTTTCTATTGCAGTTTGGCCTTGGTATTACCAACCTACAGTTTTTACTATATAAAAGCCAAAATAGAAGAGACAATAACTCAGGCCAGATGTAAGTACTGTGAAAGCAACTTGAGGGTCTCTTTGTTATCTCTTAGTCTCAGATGTTTAAATACGTCTACATTCTAGAATACCCAAGGCTTACACATTTTAGTAGGTGCTGCTGTTAACAAATATACAGCAATGATTCTAACCCATTCCAAACATGCAAGGAACAAGAAATATTCTATATGGATAGAATATAAGCAGGTACTCCAGTCTCACTGGCAGTCCCCATCACCCTTCCCTGCCTTGCTATGTGCTTGTAGAATCATTGCAATGCTGTGTCCTCTGTCACTGTCATTTTAAGGGTGTGCTAACTGGTGTGAAATGTTTTAAATGCTAATTATCAACATAGTTTCTATTCATGGCACTGTGCAAGTAAAGCTTTTCCTTTTCTTATCTTTCCTTTTCTTCTTCTTTTTTTTCCTTTGTGCATTTGGCCAGAATGATATTGTGCTTGGCAATTAACTTCTTTCCATAATCAAATTAATGTCTCAGTAACTCAAATGGATTAGTTTCTTTTAAAGCATCATGTGGAATGTGGAGTAATTATTAAAACACTAGTGCATATTTCAAGCTGTTGTTAATACTTATTTTGTTTTGGGGGAACTAGATTTAGTAAAGTAAAATGACCATCATATCCTTTGAACAAAAGGATATTAAATTAACGGTCTAAAATTTTTCTGTTAGGACTAAATTAAAAATCCACATCTGATATTTTTTTATGTCCAACTTCAAAGTAAATTCAGTTTCCTTCATTTCTGTCAGGATTTTTGTTGTCGTTGTTTTGCAGACCTACTGTACCTATCACAATATAAGCTATACATTTAAATTTGTACTTTCATATAACAGATATGATGGTCCTTTAACAAGCTGCAATTTTGCATGAGCTAATACTTTACTTGGTAAAGGAGGGGATGAGTAGTGAGTCTCTGGTGATTGGTACGTGATTCTGTTAGTTCATAGGTTGACGTCCTTAGTATTTTAGCTGCCTTAGCTGCTTTGCCAAACAGACATTTGAAATAACTTTAGTAGTGAAGGTATTCTAGTAAAATCGACAGACATACCTCCCAGCCTTCAAAACTATGTGTCTTTCTTTCCAGACTACAACTGTACATAAATGAACCTTTGATCTATGCACAATATTTTTATTCAAGAAAGGCATTGAATAAAATATTGTTTGTGACCCCCCTTTGCTTTACCCTCTTTTTTTTGTTTCCCTGCTTTCTCTTTCTGATGGATTTACAGCAAAAAAGGGAAAAATGAAGGGCAAGTATTTTCTTGTTGCTCAATTTCTTTCTGTTTAGTACATTTGACATTTCCACTGATATTTCCATTCCTATTGGATCTTACCCTCTGTGCTTCTCATTTGCTGGGTTTTCCTCCATGAGCACTCAAACATAAGCAGCAAAAATGAGGGAAAAATATACTTGTATTTTCATATGCAACTCAATTCACATTGAAGATTCTATCAATCTAATATAAAGAATGTTATTAATTCATTAAGTGCAATCAAAAGTTTATTAAAATCATGTTCTTTATAATTCTAGTATACTCTTTTCTATGGATATTTTAGATGTAATGCCTCATGTTTTGTAGATATTAATCTCTTTTCTAAACAAGTATTTGTAGGGCTAGTAAATGGACAATGTTTTATCAGCTATATTTGTTGTGATAATGAAGTTAATCTATAGTATGATTTTATTATTATATTGGGAAGCATTGAGGACCTTTACAGTTCTTTTTTTGTTGTTGTTGTTTGTTCGTTTCAACTTTAGGATGTAAGTAGTCTAGTTTTAATTTTTCTTACTAGGTACTCTTTCTAATGTTTTCACACTGTCATAGACTCTCTCCTAGATGATACATTCTGTATTGATCATCTAATACTGTAACATTGTCTTCACAGACTCAGAAACCCTGAAGCCAGATAATTTTGAAGAATCTGGCTACACATTTTTAGCACCAAGGTTGGTTTGATTTTGTTGTTCTTTGTTGAAACTTGCATTGCTGGGTAAAGCCTTCAAAAAAAAAGTTCCCAATTCAGATAAGGCTGTCCATGGCTAGTTCTATGTCAGAGTATGAAATTGAAGTGAAGATGAATTTAAAACAGGACAAGTGGGCTGTATATTCATCTTAATATTTGCTGAGCTCTGTGTTCCAGATAATATGCTAAGTCATTTTTGCAATGATAAATAAGACAGATGTAGGTTTTGATTTCTGTGGCACACACACACACACATACAGGAGATTTGTATATTTACAATTGATTGTGTGTGAACACACATTCAAATGTATCATCTATAATGTATATATGTATATTCTATGTACAATCAGGTATACATAGATATGTATGTATCATCATATATATGCATGCATATGTGTATTTATGCAGATGTCTGGAATGTTTGGTTTTATAATGTTTAATCCCATAATTAATGTTTGATGTTTAATCTCATAATGAGATTAGCCTTCTGAAAAAACAGATTTTATTTTATGATATTTTTATACCAGTCCTGGGGCTGGATTTCAGGGCCTGGAGACAGTCCCTGAGAATTTTTTGCTTAAGGCCACCACTTGATCCATAGCTCTACTTCCAGCTTTTTTGTTGGTTTATTGAAGAAAACAGTCTCACAGGCTTTCCTGCCCAGACTGGCTTTGTACCACAGTTGTCAAAGCTCAGACTCCTGAGTAGCTATGATGACAGGCATGAGCCAGTGGCACTGGGTGGAAAATACATGTAATATAATTTGTTGTCTCATAAAATTTTACATATTAACAATCTTTTTACTCAGTTATATTCTTCTCCCCACTTAATCTCCTTTCTCCACTGATAATATAATATTTAGCTTATTTCCTTAATTTTTTTTTTTTTGTCAGTTGTGGTCTTGAACTCTTAGCCTGGGCATTATCGCTGAGCTCTTCAGCTCAAGGCAAGCTCTCTACCATTTGAACCACAGTGCCATGTCCAGTTTTCCGGTGGTTAATTGGAGATAAGAGTCTCAGGGACTGTCTTGCCTGAGCTGGCTTTGAACTGTGATTCTCAAATCTCAGCCTACTGAGTAGCTAGAATTACAGCTGTGAGCCACCAGTGCCCAACTATTTAGCATATTTCCATGTTCTTAAAATTATTTGAAAGTATTCAGACCTCCGTGTTCTTTATTTTTATTTATTTCCTCAACATTTGACCCAAACACTTATCAGTCTGTTTTAAAATGAAGGTAATTCCTGTTTATCTAAGCTTTTGTGTTTTTTTCACATTGTTCAGAACCTAAGGAGAACTTATAAAATTCTGAGTAACTCTTATTTCTGCATAAGCAGATTTCTGAATTCTGATTCATATTTTCTAAATGTCCCAGAACAAAATCTTAATTCGCTATAAGAATGTTAGTATATACTTTATATGTCTGGGTGAAAGTAGAACGTCAAGACATGCTTAACTGTTCTGAGAAGGAGGATGAAGGAGACAGATGGGGATGAGATTAATAGAATGCATTACATACATGTGTGGCAGTCTCATAAAGAACTCCTCCCAGGTACCAGTAAAAAGAAATCTCAGTAAAATAAAATATGTTAACATATAATGCATAAAAAATTCTAGTGAATATTTTACATTTATTTCAATTTCTTTATGAAACTATAAAATCTTTATAATTGATAAGCGTATGAGACAACCTAATATATATTGAGCACTAACTGTCCTGCTGTTTGGCATTTAGTATAGATTTCCTATAATTACTTCACCTACTCCTGACATGTTATTCTGCTTTTTTTGGGGGGGGGAGAAAGGGAGTCAGGGATCGGTTGTGGGGCTTGAACTCTGGGCCTGGGCTCTGTCGCTCAGTTCTTCAGCTCAAGGAGAGCACTCTACCACTTGAGACACAGCGCCACCTCCGGCTTTTCTGGTGGTTAATTAGAGATAAGGTTCTCACAGAATTTTCTGCCCAGGCTGGCTTTGAACCGTGATCCTCAGATCTCAGATCCTCAGCTTCCTGAGTAGCTAAGATTACAGGCATGAGCCACCAGCACCCAGTCTTATTCTGCTTTAATAGAGATAAAAAAAAATTCATATAAGCAAGAAGTTCATGCAAGGTCATGTATAACCAAAAAAAAAAGTGCTTCTTATATTCTACTTTCCCTGGAAACATTCTAACATCATAATATGTTTTTCTTTTCCAGAGAATACTGCAGTGATCTTAAACTATCAGACAATAACACTGAATTTCTTTTAAACTTCAATGAGTTTATTGATAGAAAAACACCAAACAACCCATCATGTAAGTATGTGTTAATTTTTAATAATTTCCTCTATATGGCTGTATCCATACCCATTAAGTCTTTGTTCATATGATCTTCTCATATTATATGATTTTCATATTAGTAAACTAGTATGTTGGTTTATTTATTTTGTGAATTATAATTGTAAGATGTAACCAACTGATCATTTTGAATATTGAAACCATCTGATCCTTGATTTTATGTTTTAAAGATGTCATTTATTCTTAATTGAGATTCAAAGTTTGAATTAATCAATATTTGAATGAAGTTAAATGCAAATAGAATATTCTCACCAGAGCTCTTCTCAAATTTAGGAAACTGAATTTTAAATGATTTTTCAAGATTTTTTTTATTACATTGCTCCAGTTAAATAGAAGAAAACAGATACCTCTTATAAATGTATTTATATCTTCCAATTTGTATGAGTTTTATATGGAGGTAATACAAAAGACAACAAACATAACATCATTCAATCATCTTTATGTTTGAACTACTTTGATTGCAATGAACTTTGTATCTTAAAATTGTAATCAAAGAAGCAAATCAAGTAAGAACATTACAAATGAAATAAATTTGTTAACTATTCCATTTGTTAACTATTCCATTAAATTGGATATAAAAAGTATGAAATAATTTTATTCTCCTTTCCAAGATAAGTTTATCCTAATTATTTCTCATGACATGTAAAATAAAACTATAGAACATATTGGAAATTGCAATCAATTTCACACTGTCTATTGTTCCTAAAAAAAGTGTAGATATGTTTAAACAAGGTGCTTTAGGTCAAATCCATACTTACCTGTTTTGTTCCTTCATTCACCATGTGCTTTGCTTCTCCTTAAGCTTAGTAGGAAACAGTTGAGATGACTATGTAGTCATGTGATGAACTAGAAATTGTAGTAAACAGCCCACATCTGTAAAAAAAAAAAAAAAAAGGCATTTATATACTGGTAAATGTTATAGATTTCTTGCCATATTATTTTTATCTTTTAAAATCAAATAATATTTGAAACTATGTAGAAACTAGGCATTGTTGAATAAAATCTGTGATCTAAATACTTTAAGGAGTACAGTCATGTTTGTTTTGGTTTGCAAAAGAAATTGTATTCAATCCATTAGTAAATTACAATTCTCACTAAAGTTTAAAGTAATCTACTACTTTAATTTTTGAAAACAGCAATGATATTTATTTCATTATTGTTTGAATTTTTGAAATATGTGAGTATAAACAGGAAATATCCCCCTTTCTGTTTTAGGTAATACAGACCTGATTAATAGAGTCTTGCTGGATGCAGGCTTTACAAATGAACTTGTCCAGAATTATTGGAGTAAGCAGAAAAACATGTGAGTATGTGTTCCTATTAATTACAAAATATGTGCTGTACATTTCATTTTAGCTGTTCTCTGGGAAATTTTTGATAATAGGCTTCACAAATGTAAAATTTGTTATTTCCCTTTAACAATAATTTCTCATGAAAATGACTTCACAATTGTTGACAATTTTCATTTTCAATTAAAGAGTATATTTCAGCACTAATATCTGTCATTACTCAACTTTATACATCACAGGGAGTAAATTAAACTCTGAATATTTACTTGGCTTTATAGTAGCATCTTGCATACATATTCTTAAGAAGACATCTTCTTCTCCATCCCTTTTCCAGTCAGTCACTGAATGCTATTTCTCCTTACAATGTTTTCTTGTTCATAATCTACACCTGAGAATCCCATTTTAAGAAATCACAGAAAAGGGTAATTATGTTTTTATTGCTTCCAGTCTGTTCTCTGTGCGAAGCATACCTGCCACAATCTTCTAATGCATAACTCATTTTAAGATAATGATGGTACCCTCAGCTAAGTGTGGTACTAGCACTTGAGCCCTGTCAGGAGCATCCTGAATTTCAGGCCAGCGCAGACTACATACTGAGACCCTGACTCTAGTGTGGATTTCCAAGTCAACAATCACAAATGGGCCATTCTTTAGAAACTTGTATTTGAAACTTGAAATTCTCCTCTTTTTTGGGGGGGTGGGGGGGAGGAAGAGAGGCCAGTGTGGAGCTCTGGGCCTGGGCACTGTCCCTCAGTTCTTCAGCTCAAGGAGAGCACTCTACCACTTGAGACACAGTGCTAATTCCGGCTCTTCTGCTGGTTAACTGGAGATAAGAGTCTCACAGACTTTTCTGCCCAGGCTGGCTTTGAACCATGATCCTCAGATCTCAGCCTCCTGAGTTGCTAGGATTATAGGCGTGAGCCACCAGCACCTGGCAAATTCTCCTCTTTCTCCCCTTATGCCTTGTGTATTCCTTTCACCAAACACCAGTATTCTTCCCTAGTTTCCCTATAAATACGTTTTACTCTATAGATGATGATGTCTTGTTTGCATTGTGGTTCCTGCTAACTCCTACTTGATTTTCAAAATGAAGCTCCTTATTTTCTATGACATAACATTCCTTTAGCACACTCCCTCTGAGTACTTACTCTGAGTACATGATTTTGCATTTCTACCTTGATTATTCTAAAAACTTATTTTTTTGTTGGGGGAGGGGGACGGAAGGTATATCACCAGCACCTAACATAATGTAAGGTAAGTTTAATTTAAAAAAAAAACAAGCAAAAATTTCTTTCTGTATTCTGTTTCAGCAAGGGAGTGAAAGCACGCTTTGTAGTGACGGATGGTGGGGTTACCAGAGTTTATCCCAAAGAGTAAGTTCAAAGTACATGTAGAAATTAAAGAAAGGACACAGGAATGATTTGTACGAGGGATCGGTACATTGTTACGTAAGGAAGCCATCTTCAGAAGAGAAGCCAATCATTGTCGATAGATTAAATCCATTTGAAATGTTTATATTAGCTCAATATTCCACTTTTTTGCCACATGATATAATAACATTTTAATGGTAATGTTGCCAGTCATATATTTGTTATAAAGTTTAAGAGAGTTTTAAATGACTCTTCTCCAAAAACACAACTAAACGAGTTCAGTGAGCATGCTTGTAATCTACAGCAATGTTAATGAGGCACTTACCATTTTCTCTGTTTATTTATGCATCTTCTCTCTGTTTATCGTAAGAACTGTCTTTGCAATGAACAGAGTAGTCGTCAAAGGTTATTTTTATTAATTAACCTTTTAACTGACTTATCCATGATTTCCTGACTAGAAAATAACAGAGTAAAACTAGGAGTCAGGTTTTTCTGATACTTAATATAATGTTATGTTGATATATTGCTTAGGAATGCATGTCACTTACACTATCAATCAACATTAACTCCATTAGACATACTGGAGTTGTAGACACATTTCTCAACCTCAATGTGTCCACAAAGAGAAAAGTAGGTTATCTTATAGTTTAAAGAATACAAATTATGAGCTATTTCCTCCTTAGGGCTGGAGAAAATTGGCAAGAAAACCCTGAAACATATGAAGAAAGCTTCTACAAAAGGAGCCTAGATAATGATAACTATGTGTTCACTGCTCCTATCTTTAACAGTAAGTATTCATTCTCTAGAAGTCATTTTCTTAGTTCCTTTTTAAAACAAATCATTGCTACTGCTTGCTCTCCCCAAATCAATACATTTAATGTTCACTGCTCAGAAGTGTCATTCATTATAAAGCATATGGTAGATGCAAAATATCAGGAAAACAGGAAAGACATTTATTTAGTTCAAGAGGTTAAAATGGTTACACAGCCAGAAGTCATCCAATAAGGATAGCTAGCATATCTAGCAGGCATGCATAATAAATAGAAACATATGTAGTTAATTCCTCATATCACAACTAATAAATTAAAAAATTGTTTAATGAATTAAATAAGGTATAGCAAATTGATTACCTGCATTTTTCAGTATTAATTCAGTAATTTGGTATTTATGAAAATTAAAAAAAAACATTTTAAAATACTTTATCTGTTTCTTTCTCTAAACTTTCCAATTTGCTTTTTCAACATACTTGAGCATAGGTACTTTTCCTTTTCTTTTTTGCAAATAATGAAACTGAAACTCAGAGAATTTCGGAGATTTGTCTGTGGACATAGAAGGTAAAGATAGCTTTAGGAAGCCAAGATTGCTCTTCTCTTTTCTCTTTAGCAGCCTCCCCCATGTGTTAGCAAAGGTTACAGAGCTGAGATTTGATGTGCAGACATTGTATTGTGGAACTAGATGCAACCATGATGTTTAATTCATGCCCACAAATAAATTAACCAAAACCATTTCTGAGACATTTCTAATAGATTAGTAAAACAAGGAAGAAATGACAAAGAAGAGGCCACACATCTCTTTATGAGCAGAACACCATCTCTAAAGAAAGAAGTTCAACAATATGATAGATCTTGATCTGTGTTTCTTTATTTTAGCAAGCGGGCCTGGTCCCTTTGAGTCAGGCATTATGGTAAGCAAAGCTGTAGAAATATCTATCCAAGGCAAGCTTCTTAAACCTGCAGGTAAGCATAGCCATCATACATGTGACTAAAATTAAATGTGACTATACATGTTTATGAGAAAGTTCATGAGAATACTCCAAACAAAATAAACTTGAAAGACTTATAAGTCTGCAAAAAGAATATAGCATATTATGAGTGACCAATGAAATTGGGACTCAAATCAAATGATACTATGAAGTTAATGACTTTTCAAAGAAGTGTATATGTGTATATGTGCTTGATAAAATATATGCACCAATTTGCTGTAATATTTAATATTTAAATATAAAAAATTAAATCTTGGATTGACCTAGCCATTCTGCTCTAGAAGTCTCTTCCCCTTTCAAAGATATATGCACAAAAGTATGGGCCAAGGGGAAACCTAAAAGTAATAATTGAACATAAAAGGTAAGTTTCTATCACAGAGAGAAAAAGTTAATTATGTTGTATCTATACATTAGGCACAATGGTGTCAAAGGGAACTAGGTAGTCTTGCATTAAAAATGTGTTTAGAACATGGGGAAAATTTTGGTAAAATAAATCAATCAAGCAAACCAAAACAAAATAAAAGTGTTCATTGATGAGAATTGGATATGTGCTAAAGTGGGAGAATACAATCACAATCAAATTGTAGCTATGAGGCATTTTTTTTTCAGGATACAATCCAGTATTGTTTATAGCTTAGAAAAGAGTGTGTCATTAGGAAAGCCAGATGGCAGAGGAGATAGAGACTGTTTCCTTGGAGGGCAGTGGTCTAATACGTGGAATTGACTTCATCTTTCACGTGTGCCTTCACTCCCTCAATCACTCATTTCTTATTTACCTAATCAGTTATTTCTCAGGTCTGCACCTGTGTGCCCCCATCTCCTACCAACTAACACACTAATCTATTTATTCTTTCAATATACATTTTTTAATCACTCACCGGATTCACTGGCTCAGTTCTTTAAAAGCTCAATTAGAATGAACTCAGATTATATATGCTTTATGTTTTTTCCATCAATTCCTATTTTTTAAATTAATTGGCTAGATAATAATTTAAGTACTACTAGTATTATTTTTTTAATATCAATCATTCTTTTTTTGTTGTGAAAATACTGTACAGAGGGGTTACAATTACGTGGGCAAGATAATGAGTACATTTCTTATCAAGCATTGTAGCCTCCTCCTTTGTTTCTCCTTCCCATCCTCCCCCTGCTCCCCCACCCAGATCCTCCCGCCCCCCCACACTTGCATTATTTCTTAAAGAATACTACCCCAGTACATTTCTGTAAAAAAAATTCAATCCAACATTTATTTTCCATTCTGTAAATTACCTAAGCTGTTAATAACAAATATTTCAAAAAATAAGATTTTTAATTAATTTGCAATTTCTTTTAGTTGTGGGAATTAAAATTGATGTAAATTCCTGGATAGAGAATTTCACCAAAACTGCTATCAGGGATCCGGTAAGATAATATTTGAAATTCTTATGCTAATCATAGTAGCTTCAAAATTAGTGAAAAAGAAAGGGTGTTATACCCTGGAAAGGTAAATGTGCAATGCTAATACTTTGAAATATAAGTTTCTATTTTAAGCATTAATTCAATAAATGCATAGAAGAATATTTCACATTTTTAACTTGAAAATGAACAATCTAGTTTAGATACATATTGGTTGATAGTTTTTAGATTAAGCACAAAACTGGTATTTTTTTTTCTTAGACACTGTTACGTTTGATAAATTATTTCAAATGGTTTAGAACACTGTACTACTAATTAATATAATAGAATTGAAATTTAGCATGCTTTAATTGTGAAATAATATTTTTTTCAGTGTGCTGGCCCAGTATGTGACTGCAAAAGAAACAGTGATGTAAGAAAAATCTTTTAAACCATATTAAACTACAATATTTTCTTTTGTTATTATCCCTTGATAATCCCTTCAATGATTAGAAAGATTTAAGAATTATAACTTCAAATAATGGAAAAGTAAACCAATTAATAGATTTGAGGTTAATCTAATTTGAAGTCCTAAAACAAATAGCTTTTTAAAAAATATAAGTCATAATTTGATAAGGTAAAAAAATAGTCATATTCATGTAAATTATGTTGTCTTTAGTTCCAATCTCATTAAGTTCTTTTGTTCTTTTATTTATCTCCAACTCCATTTCTGAATGGGAATTTTCTTTTTTTTTTGGGTCTGGTCATGGGGCCTGAACTCTGGGCCTGGGCGCTGTCCCTCAGCTCTTCAGCTCAAGGCTAGCGCTCTACCACTTGAGCCACAGCGCCACTTCCGGCTTTTTTCTTTTTGCTTATGTGGTGCTGAGGAATCGATCCCAGGGCCTTGAGCATGCAAGGCAAGCGCTCTACCACTGAGCCACCTTCCCAGCCCTGAATGGGAATTTTCTAACAAAGCATCCTATTGGTCTCCAGTGAAACTTACCTTGATGTTGTTTCACACTTTCTCTGAAGTTGTTTACCCTATAGCTTTGGAAAATAATTTTAACTGAGTCCTTATATAACATAGTTTATTACAAAGTTTCATTTGAAAGTACTGAGTATCACCTTGTCTTGGAGCTGGGCACTGGTTGATCACACCTGTAATCCTAGCTACTCAGGAGTCTGAGATCTGAGGATTGCAGTTTGAATCTAGCCTGGACAGGAAAAAGCTGAGACTTATGTTTAATTAAATTCCAAAAGGCCACAAGTGGAGCTGTGGCTTAGTGGTAGAATGCTAGCCTTGAGCAAAAATGCTGAGAAAGGTTCCCAGGTACCCAAGTTCAAGCTCCAGTACTAGCGCGCTCGTGTGCGTGCACACACACACACACACACACACACACACACACAAGATTATTTTTGCTTATGAAATTGGAAAAGAAAATGGAAACAAAAAATGTGGTCCAACTTTGTTCAAAATTAAACAAATTGAAGATATTCTTAGTATCATCATCATAATAATGTTGGATAAATTAACTGAAAAAGTGTGATGCAGTTAGGTACTCAAGCCCATTTATGTGTCTGTATACTACTTCCAAGGAAGGTCATGGACTCAAGTCACATCTATCACTTCCACTTCGGCAAAATCATAAGCCAGTTGCCTGTACAATTTTTATATCTTGCTTATCTTACATAGGCAAGGTGGCAGCTGTCTTTAGAGCAAAGGTTTAAGCAAACTACTTCCAAATTAGGAAAATAGTGTATTATGTTCCCAACTTTGAATGGCGTGCTTTAAGTTTTAATTTTATTTGGTAACAGTTACTGAATTGGCTTCCAACATGTAATATATTTTAAAAGGGGTGTGATTTGTTTTTCTAGATTTCAGATCATATTTTGTTTTACTTTTTGGCCTTTAATTGCCTATCATTCAACAGTGTGCTTCAAATATATAAATATAGAAGTTATTAATTTTATGCTGTTTTTTCTTCTAGTTTATCAAATATGGTAACTAACATGTTTATATGTTTTGGATGATAACCATATGTTCAACCTTAAAATAATTGCAAATTATTGAACATTTTGGTTTATCTATTTTTCTGGATCATTTAGATTACTTAGAACTTGTAAAAAAGATTATTGCTGATTTGTTCATACTGATTGGAAAATCTAAGTATATGACTATTGGTAGATTATTAAGATAAGGAGTTTTGACATTGATACTTGCCCTTAATTTATTTCAGAACAATTCCCTAAACATATACCTTATATGAATAGATAGATATATATACGTTTTTCTTTAATTTTATGTCCTAATCATAATGAGATACCATATTCTTCCTAAAAATCTACTTTTATTTTTACAGGTAATGGATTGTGTGATTCTAGATGATGGTGGGTTTCTTTTGATGGCAAATCATGATGATTATACTAATCAGGTATGTAACTGAAGGAGGAAAGAATTATTTTTTTATCATGAAAATACTGTACAGAGGAGTTACAATTACATGGGCAAGATAATGAGTACATTTCTTATCAAGTACTGTTGCTTCCTCCTTTGTTTCCCCTTCCCATCCCTTCCCATATCCCACCCCACCTATCCAACCATATCCCCTCTCCCCCAACAGCCAAAGTTGTAAAGTTCATTTTCGACATAACATCTTGTAACATCTCATTGTTGCAATGGGTCCACCTGTATCCCTATTTAAACGATTTGTTTTTTCCTTCCCCTCCACAAATTATACCAACATCATATACAGTGAAAGCAAGGGTTATATCATGGGGGAGGGACATACACAGCAACAAAAAAATAATCTTATAAATATGTTAGAAACAATGGCATGAGAGTAAAAAGCATTGGAATACTTACCTTGGGGTTCATTTCACCTAACATCAACATATCTAACCTTTTCTACTTGTCTCAGACATATACTAGTTATTACAAATAAGGGAAACCATGGGACCTATGTTTCTTTGGGCCTGGCTTACTTCACTTAGTATAATTTTTTCCAAGTCTTTCCATTTCCTAACAAATGGGGCAATGTCATTCAAGAAGTATTTTCTCCAAATTATATAACCCTGGTGTACATTAAAACAAAATCTCTTCAAACATCTTAGAAGTTGATGGGTTGCTGTATTTCTATGACAAAATAAATTTTAAAATGCTGTATATAATGTAAGCCACTAAGAAAAGCATGTTAAATCTTTTATTTGTGTTTTTTACTTGATTTTACTTTTAGATATAAATAGTTTAACCAAGGATTTTAACATGATAAAAGCTTATTTTCATTCCTTTAAATGTTTATAAAATTATAGCAAATTAAAGATCTTTCAGTATATAATATCTAACTTAATGTATGACTGGTTGAGTTTCTGGTTCCAGTACATAAGATATTGTGATCAACAGGATTTTAACTAAATTTCAACTTAGCTGCCAACTAAGTTCATTTTTGGATCTACAGTTCCGACTTCTCTTTAAAAAAAATCATAGAGGTTTCAATACTGGAGTTCTTTTGAATAAATATTGTCTTTTTATGGCTAGAGCTGAAATAGGTACTGGTTTCTTGTTAAAGTGAAATTCTTCCAGTTCATCATTCATTTGTCTACTTAATTCAACCCACTCTCCTGTTTGGAAATAGTTTCAGATTCTGGAAAATAGTTTGGCTTTTTGTGTTTGCTTTTGAGTTTCATTCTTATATTTATAGGAGTGCATGCAATGAACTCTCTACAAATTTCTAATATGCAGTACAGTAGAATTAACCATCTTATTTCCTAGGCATAATAATATTATATACCTGAAACTTGCTACCTTCTGTATTATGTCTCTTCATTTGCCAATCAACCCTTTTCTACTTATGTAACACACATTTTATTGTGACTCCTTGATCTGGGTCCATTTCTTTCATAAACAAATACCATAAGGAATAATGAGAGTATCTGCTCTAATTTTTATTTGATTGATTGAACTCTAGGCCTTGCAGTTGCTAGGCAGGCTCTTCATTACCTGAGCCACACTTTCACTATGTTTTGAATAGTATTTTCCTTTTTTCATGATCCTCATCATTATACTATCTATGTTCCTGGGATGGGACCTATTGGTTAAGAAGGAGTCATGAGAACTTTGGCTTAGCTGAAATCTTCCCTGGCCATGCTACAACCAAAGTGGCTAGGATAGAGACCTGAGCAATTTGCATTTCTCATATTGTCATACAAGGGTACATCATTTGCTTTTTTTTTTTTGAGCTCTAATGATTTTTATTTTTGGTTCTTGGTTTCTTAGTATTTTTTTTCAATTTGAAACTCTCATAATTTATATATTTATTTATTTGTTTTGACCAGATTGGACGCTTTTTTGGAGAAATTGATCCAAGCTTGATGAGACACCTAGTTAATATATCAATTTATGCTTTTAACAAATCTTATGATTATCAGTCAGTGTGTAATCCTGTTACTACACCAAAGCAAGGAGCAGGCCATCGCTCAGCATATGTGGTGAGTAGAATCCCTGATGCATCAGTTCCTCTCAAAAGCACACTATAGCATAGTTAATATACTGGACTGACTTTCCTATTATATTTTGCAGCCATCCATAGCAGACATATTACAAATTGGCTGGTGGGCCACTGCAGCTGCCTGGTAAGTTAGCATTTTACTTTTGTTAGTAATAGGGAAAGGAGTCCCTCCCTTGGTCCCAAACACTTTTTACTTCTTAACTGTTTTACAGATTAAAACAAAATTATACTGTTTTGTATAATTTATGAAATAACATATAAAATATTCCTAGTATGAAGCCTGTGACTCACATCTATAATTCTAGCTACTCAGAGGTTGAGATCTGAGAATTAAGATTTCAAAGCTACCTTAGGCAGACAAGTCTGAGAAATTTGTATTTCCAATAAACCTGCAAAAAGCCAGAACTAGATGCATGGCTTAAATGGCACAGAGCCAGCTGAAAATTAAACTGTAAAAGCCCTTGTACGCGCAAACACACACACACACACAGCTCCTAAACTTTCTGTTAGTAAACTTTTAATTTTTCCCAAAATGTTGGAAAGAAAACTTGTGATTCCAGAGGCATGTTTCTGTGAAAAAACTCATATTTTAATTATAAAATTTATATATATATATATATATAGAAAAACTCCTAGATTTATATGAATTACTCATTTTAAACATTCAGGTCTATTCTCCAGCAGTTGCTCTTGAGTTTGACCTTTCCACGGCTCCTTGAAGCAGGTAGGTAAATATTTAGATATTTTAATTTTTTCATAATAACAATGAACACTTTCTTTGGGAATATTCTACACATAAAGAACCTGTGTGTGGGTATCTAAAAAGAGAGACAGACAACGAGATAGAGATCATCTGTCTAACACTGGTAGGCTGAAATTTTTGTCAGCTATGTTCTAATTTTTCATAAGCTTTTCTCATTTGTACTGGCTTGTAATTTATTCTTTTGGGTACTTATTGGACATCAACAAGGGTCTGTGAAGGTATTTACCCAGTAAACAAGCCAGTTGCTCCAGTGAATGATGGGGTGGGGAGAGTAACAGACCACAGTACTCATGATGGTGACCTTTGCTTGCTTTCCACAGTGGAGATGGAAGATGATGACTTCTCTGCCTCTCTGTCAAAGCAGAGCTGCATTACTGAACAAACACAGTATTTCTTTGACAATGACAGCAAATCACTTAGTGGTGTGTTAGACTGTGGAAACTGCTCCAGGTACTTTTCTCCTTTCTGTCTGGATTAATCTTAGGTCACTAGGAAATTGCATTTGCTGCTATAATCATCACTGACAATCATGGAGATAGACAAAGGAATCAGAGCTTCCCTTTTTTAAGCCAGAATGTAGAGAAATTTGGTTATATTTTAATGCACTTTCAACTAAAATAAACCATAGTAAGATTTTTCTACTTAAGTGCTAATGGCTTATGTCTGCTAGATTATGGTTTGGTATTGGTCCAGAAAGAAAAGTCTGTGAGACTCTTATTGATCCACTCAATCAGCATAAAGTCAGAATTGGAGGTGTAGCTCAAGAGTAGATGGTCCAGGCTTGAGTGAAAAAGCTAAGCAACAACATGAGGCCCAGAATCCAAATCTCAGTTTTGGAAAACAAACAAACAAATAAAAATCCTTTCTGAGAAAGTTAAAAATTATATTAATTCTATTATAATTAATTTAATGATATTCAATTAACTTTGTAACACTTACAAACTGATATCTAAAGAAGGTGGCTTTGATTATTTTTACTTCTAGTCTTGATGAACATGGAATTTTGAATGTGATTTTTGAGTTGAAATTGTGAAAAATTATCCTTTTCTAAAATCAGGATTAATTCTAGCATTTTGGAAGAGATGGAAATTTAATTGGTTGTAATGGGGTAAAAAAGAAAGGCAATGAGAAAGGAGATGTTCAAAAGTTCGAAAAGAGAGTGATACTCTAAGTAACAAGGTATCAGGAAAGCAAACAGCATGCCACAGCTTAGGAAGAATTGGACACTGGTTTTAGTGACACAGGGCAGGTTATTCCAGAAAAAAATGTTAACAGTGAGAAGAAGAAATACGAGCAGGTGAGATAATCCGAGCTCATGAAAATGCTGGAATAATCAGTTGCTAGGGGATTTGGAAAAGTAGTCTGTAATCGTTAAAACATTTTTTTTCCAACAAAAAGGGTTAGCCAAAACTGTCATGAATATTTAATAGACATAGTAAGGATGTTTTGTCATTTACTTTTACAAAGTACTATGTCCAACGAGGTGGTCCAAGCCAGGAAGAAAGGGAAGAAGTCAAACATGGTCTCAGAAAATAGATCCTCTCATTTGGAGATGAGCACAACAGACTGGGTTCCACATATGGGATTGGAGCATATTTGTAGATACATTCATGATTTCAGAATCCTTTGATCTTACAGTAATTGAGTCCCAGGGATAGCTGTCTGTAAAGAGGTAAATTAATCTGTAAGGTAAAGATAAATATAGCCATGATATTACATTACATCTTGCTTTCATTGCATTTGCTTCAATGTGGAGGAAAGGAAATAAAAGTCCTTTGTTAAAAAATGTATAACAGAAAAATTTTAGTTATACATTTACATTTTATCCTGGTTCACAAAGGAAGATGGAAGTAGTTAAACTGAGGCACTATGTGAATAATGTTTATTATATTGCACAAATCTTTTCACAGAGTTTTTTGAGCAGCATTGATATAATCTATATTCTGCCCTTAGCTTAGGCAAGATACTCAGCCACTTTTCTGGTCTTAGCTTTCATATCGGTAAAAATAAGTCAATTTTAATATACTTTTAGTGTTTAAAGGTCAAAATTTCCTTGAACATGTGACATTAATATTTTTTCTGTAAGTTTCAAAAACTAAATTATTGTGTGATAAGAGCTAGTACTTCAAAACTTCCAATATGAGATGTTTTAGGTATTACCTTTGAATTTAATGTTCATTTAAAAGATTTAACATGTTCATGCTAATAAAATCTATTCTAGGCTGGGAAGGTAGCTCAGTGGTAGAGCGCTTACCTTGCATGTATGAGGCCCTGGGTTCGATTCCTCAGCACCACATAAGCAAAAAGAAAAAAAGCCAGAAGTGGCGCTGTGGCTCAAGTGGTAGAGCGCTAGCCTTGAGCTGAAGAGCTGAGGGACAGCTCCCAGGCCCAGAGTTCAGGCCCCACGACCAGACCAAAAAAAAAAAAATCTATTTTAAATGAAACCTGTCTAATAAAATGCTCTCCTAAAATCTCATTCTGTTTTATTTATGATGGTGATGGTTTTTTCCAGTAGTTCATATTAACTCTTTTGTAATATGTGAGGCTTTTTGCAGTATTTTATCTTTCCCTGAAATAATATTTATCTCATACATCAACATTTATTTTGCAGAATCTTTCATGTAGAAAAGCTCATGAATACCAACTTAATATTTATAATGGTCGAGAGCAAAGGAACTTGTCCCTGTGACACACGGCTACTCATGCAAGCTGAACAGACATGTATCCTTTGGTGTTAGAAATGTTTGGAACAGAAAGCCATCCTAAAGGAATTTTAAACTTGTCATTTTATTCCTGTTCATAAAGAGAAGAATATTACATTACTGGAGTCAGCCCCACAGAGCCAGAAATAGATCTTACACCCCAAATTTGGCATGCATGTCAAAACTGATTATGCTACATGTTCATTATGAGGAGAAGGAATAATTTATGGTTTCTTCCATCTCCAAGTTCTTAAATTGATTATGTTCAGGGAGAGTGATGATATGGCTATCCCATGCTCTCTTTTGGTATCAGACGTATTTCATTGTAATTTCTGTAATCATATCGAAAACAGCTTCGTTCTCCTTAACAAGTCTCTTTAGCTGATGGTCCAGACCCTTGTGATATGGTTAAGCAGCCCAGATACAGAAAAGGGCCTGATGTCTGCTTTGACAACAACATCCTGGTAAGGCTACTCTTTTTCTGGAATTAAATCCTATAAATTAATGACCATTTTCCCTAAGAAGTTAAGGAGATAAGTTGAAATTTTAATTCAAATATAATGTCTTAACCACAGTTCTTCTCGTGGACTTGATGTAATTGCTGGTAGAGTTTTTGTTTTTGTTTTTGTTTTTACTTCAGTATTTATGATTAGCATAAACTTGAGTAGTTGATGCTTTTGTCTTTCTCCCAGACCTTGTACTTTCAAACACAACTCTAATCGATTTGCTGATACTCTAGGGTCACTAATATAATTCACAGACTTTCTAATGATTAGTAGCTTGGAGTAAATATTACTTAAAGGTATGTTTATTGTCTATTCACATATAATCCAATTCTAAAATAGTTAAAATCAAGTCCTCAAAACTGGTATGTTGCTTTTACTATAAAACTTATATTAGTCCTTTTTTTTAGCATTTTATTCTGTTTCTTCTAATTTTGTTCTATAACTATTCTATATTATGGTTCTATGTTTTTTTTTCTACATGGGTTCTGTTTCAGTCATATATTAGGTTGTATTATTCCTCTTAATTGTGCTAATTTGGCTTTCTATTATTTAAAATCAGGCCAGGTTAATTACTTAATGTTAATTTGATTGAATATTACAAAGAATACTTATTGAATGTTACCTAAAGATTAAGGATATTTTCTGATGAAATCTGTCCCAATTTCAACTGACTTAAAATAGATTATTATTCTACTCTATAGTTTTTCAGTGTTGGGCCAGGTTAATTACTTAATGTTAATTTGATTGAATATTACAAAGAATACTTATTGAATGTTACCTAAAGATTAAGGATATTTTCTGATGAAATCTGTCCCAACTTCAACTGACTTAAAATAGATTATTATTCTACTCTATAGTTTTTCAGTGTTATTTTTTATTAAGTGACTTGTACATACAAGTGAGATCCAAACCTAGAACATTATAATAAATTATTTTAGAAACATAGCCAAAATCTACCAATTAATATGTATTCTAGAGGTTCTTATTTAGAATAGGTTTGCCTATTTTATTCCAGCAAAATTAATACATTGTAGTGCTATAGATACTTATTATGAAATTAGGTAATAAAAATGAAGCAAAGAAGTCAAATCAGTATTAGAGAATAGAACTAAAATTGTGAGTATTTTTAACTGCTCAATCCCAGTTTTCTCTGTGAAAAGTGCTTTCCTTTGTTATAGGGTAAGTAGATACATATTGTAATTAAAGCTTTTTTTTTTCTATCTCTAAGCCCAATTTATAGTTTCATCCATTAGAGGAACTTTACTTATTAACTATCACCACCTTTCATAAATGAAAGTTCAAAAGCTGGTTAAAATAAACTAGACTTCAAATATTCTCAGCCTAGTAAGTTATAGCTGTTATTCAAGGTATTTAAAATATTAGACTAGAACAAAAGTTGCCAATGATTGGAGTTTCTATAAACTGAATATCAGGTTGTGTGTGAAAGTACAGGTCTTGCTCAGTAGCTTGGTGTGCTAATAATGTGTCGTGTTTTCTTTAGCAGTGGAGTACTTTGGTAATGCTCATTTGCAATGGTCACTGTTGAATCTGCTGTGGATGAAGGCTCACATTAACTGCTAATTGCCAGCAAACTGCATGAAATCTCATCTTGTATGTCTTCTTCTCTGTGTTTTCTTTCCTCTTCCTGTGCTTGCTACTTTGCCCGTTATTAATAGGATCAACTTATATGCACACCGAGTCGTGCCTGTTCCATGATGTCAGCTCCTATCTTCATTTTACTGCAAGTTTTCATGTGGTGTGGATGGTCAGTCACTTTTCTCTAATTTTTCTTTCTTTTGGTTTTTTGGCTTGATATATTTTAGAAAATCCATATCCCTAATTCTATAATAATTAATGTCCAAGAAAAAAGTTACTAAAATTCCAGTACTGTTATTGTTTTGCAAGTCACTGATTTCAAAAGATAGTTTCTCATTCTGCATACATTACATTTCTTTGTTTGTTTTAAAAGAAATCACTATTTTCTCATAGGATGTTTATAGAAACTTTAAATGAGTGTGAAAAAATAATTATAAGCTCTTAATGATAATGCTTAGTAACAACTACTAGAACTAGTCAAGAGCATAATTTTCCAAAATGGCTGACAAAATTAATGTTTTTAATCAAACATTATGGAGTAAATTTCCCAAATACTTTACATTGTTATTGACATAGTATGTGTTTCTCATTTCTGTTTCTCATTCCTAGTTCAAGCAAAAAATTTAAGGAGTAGATGTCAAATGTGAGGAAAAAAAAACAATATTACCGAATAGATATGGGCCTGACATTTGTGTTCAGTGATCTATTGTTCTGAAATTTAATTTCTGATGCTTGAGAATCATCATGATTGTGTTATTAGGGAAACTGTTATTGTGTTCTTTCTTTACTGACTCCCAGGTATTCATTGTGCCCAATTTAGCGGGCTAGGGGATGCCAGAAGAGACAGTAGCAGAGCAAGTTTCAGAAAATAATCAGTTTTCTTCTGAAATAACAATAGAATGGTTTTTGTAGCAAAAAGTTTCAAATAAAAGTAACCTAGACAGTTTTAGTGGCTAAATGTAAGCTCAAAATTACATGATCTCTCTCCATACGGACCTTAATATTGGCATATGAGCTGCTGTTTAAAATGCAGCTTCATCCAAACCTTAAGTAAATTATGCAGAGGGATATATAGAGATATGTGATAAACTTTTAAATAAGGAAAAATAACAGAATTGTATGATTCTATATTATCCTTATTTCTGATCATCATAGAAATGAGACAACCATAGTTCAAGGGTACCAAATTAATAATATATTTTATTCTATACATATTCACATATCTTCTCTTTTTTTTTTTTTTTGGTCAGTCATGGAGATTGAGCTCAGTGCAGGGCATTGTCCCTAAGGCTTTTTGCTCAAGGCTAACACTACCACTTTCAGCACTTTCAGCACCAGCTCCCCTTACAGTTTTCTAGTGATTATTTGGAGATAAGAGTCACATGGACTTTCCTTTCTGACTGGCTTCGAACCCCAATCCTCAGATCTCAGCCTCCTCAGTAGCTAGGATTACAGGTGTGAGCCACCAGCATCTGTCTCATATTTTCACCTGATTCTAATGACTACTCTTCTCCATCACACAAATTTTAGAAAATATTTAGAGGTTATAAATTAGATATAAATTTCTAAATATTGTTTTATAATCTGCCACAGTTTAATGAGCATATTTTAACTATGAAAATATAGCATTATAAATATCCCCCCAAAAGCATAATGACTATAAATATAAGATGCACAAGAAACTGAATTAAATCATACATCCTTATTAAAATACACATATTTGTTAATTTTACATATTGTAATGCAGCCATAGTTCTAAGAGAGCTTATTACTAATGAAATGGTGGCTTTGATTTTATTTTCTACTTTTGTAAAATAATGCACGTTTCTGTTTTTCTGCATAAATTGCATAACCAGAAAAAATAAAAAATAAAAATGAGATGTCATTGCTGAATTTCAATTACTACAATATGAATTGTTGATCTCTGCTTGGTGTCTTGATGTACTTGCCTTCCAAGCAGAATGACTGTACTCTGTATATGCAGCTAAATGTATGCAGCAGCCGTGTACAAACAAATCCCATCTATATATGTATTTAAGTCTTAAACATAGAAAGCAAGGGCTAGGTATACTGTGAAATCCATAAAGGATATAGATTGTAGGTATTTGTTTATGAAGTACCATACAAACATCTTAAAACACAAAAGGTGTTGAAATCATACCTTTTGATGAGGATTTCATGGATACTTATGTGGTAAAGGAAAACAAAAAGATAACAAAATGCCAGAGGTTTTTTAATTAATCTGAGAAAGCAAAGCAAGCCTATGTGTTCATTGAAAAGTTCATTATTTTATGTAAATCCAATTTATAAAAGTATCTTTGGGGTTCATAAAATGTATATGTATCCATAAAGCTGTGTGTATGCATGTATTAATATTTCTATATTTAAACAATTTGCCAATTTTTTCCCTATCTCTTTGGGTGATTGTGTCAGTACATTAAAATGCCAGGTAGAAGAAGAATTTACTTCAATTAAGAGTTACAGTTCAGTCCAGTATTCATTCACCTAACAACAAATAAAATAAATATAGTCTGATAGTATGGTAGAGTTCCTTTTTAATAAGAACAAAATCCAGAGTTCAAACCGGAGTTCGGCAAAAAGAAATACACTAACGCATAGATAGTTAGATAGATAGATAGATAGATAGATAGATAGATAGATAGATAGATAGATAGATGTAGGTTTTCTTTGCTGCACTGCCAGAGTGAGTTTAATATAGCTTTGTCGAAACCTAATATCTAATAATTAAACTATTTTCAGAAACAATAGGGCACACTTTCCTCAGCTGAATTTAATTTGGCAAAATTGGTTTCTAAAATTATATGTTATTTTAATTACTGTATCCCTTGGGCAATTAGTTTTCCCAGGTTCTGGTTGCAGAAAGAAAGACAAAGAAGGCTTCAATGCTTATTTAGCAACAATAAATTGAAGAGGTTTTTAACTTATACATGGTCATAAAGGTAAACCTTAGAGCAAGCCAAATTAATTGAACTATAATTTAGGTTTCTTTTTCTTTAATAAGTTTTAAAGAAGAAAAGGTTATAGAGAATTTTCAAATGATGTTTTTTATTAACAATCGTTTGAGAAAGCTTTAAAGAATTCTAGTAAAATTAGTCAATTGTATTTAAAAATTAAATATATAACATATTAGCATCACATCCTTTACCAGTTTTAATGTGAGGGAATAATCCATTGTTTTTCTACTCTGATAAACATTAAAATTATCAGACTCTTGTTTGATCATGGAGTCAGTGGGAAGACAGAGAAAATACTGAGATTTCTCCCCTAACCTGTGCATTTGTGAATTTGAAAATGTTCAAAGTATATCTCACAATGTACTTTCCCAGCATAATTTCTATTTTATTATCTGTAATTTCACCATGTGAGAGACACATGAGAAAATATGATCAGGAAACTGGATGGGTGGATCTTTCAATGTGAATCAACATACAAACCATGGGAACTCCAAATAACTGATCTAAATTTCCATCTCCCAGACTGAAGCAGACAAATCCCATTATCACATGGAGGTGATGGGAAAACATTAAAACAATGAAGAGCCCGAGAATATTTTTTTTCTTTTCACAATAAGTTTCTACAATATTAAGACTTATTTCACATTAACAAGAATTTCCTTGAAAAATGCATTCTTTATTACCTGAATGAGTTGTATCTGCATAGATTTTTATTCCATCATATTGATACTTAGCCTGAATGTGGGTATACTCCTGACTGACATTTAGTCATTTTCTTTTCTTTTCTTGTCTTTGCTGGTTGTGGGGCCTGAACTCTGGGCCTGGGCGCTGTCCTTCAGCTCTCTTCTGCTCAAGGCTAGCTCTCTACCACTTGAGCCACAGTACTATTTCTGGCTTTTTCTGCTTATGTGATGCTGAGGACTTGAACCCAGGGCCTCATGCATGCAAGGCAAGCACTCTACCTCTGAGCCACCTTCCCAGCCCCTAGTCATTTTACTTATTACTTTATGCTTGTAATCTTTCTAGCCAATTAACATGTGTGCTTCTCAGTCAAGCATTTGCTATTCATTCATCAAATACTGGCTATCCACACATTGTGGATCATACCTCTCTTGTATCTGTGAGATATCTGGGATAAATATATGCACACTAAATGATGCTTTTTAATCTGAAATTTGAATGTAACCTGTGCTCTGTTTTTATCTGGTTACCATACTTGAAGGGCAAAGCATCTGAACCAAGGTTATACAATGTATAAAGATCTTCAGCGAGCACATGGCCTCTCACACAGAAATAGCATTGGTGTAGCAAAGTACATAGTGGGAGACAGGACAGGAATGTGGGAAGATGAAAGCCAAGCTCAAGAATACATGAGACTTTGTAGGCTTTAGTAACAAATGTGGATTTTGTTTGGAGAAGGAAGAGATCCTTCAAACAAGAGGTCAGAGGAATTGATATATGGTTTTAAGACTGCTTGTTGGAGAAGAGATTGCAAAGGAGTATGGTAGGAGCCACCTAAGAAGACAAATGAGGCACATTTTCAAGTGAGTTGTACCTAACACAGTAAGAATGGTGGGTTTAAGGATATGTTTAGAAGTTAGAATTAAGGGGACATGCTGATGGATGCTATTTGAGAGAAGGAGAGGCACCTCAGATGATACTTTTTTGTACTCTAGAAGTGTCATGCTCAGGAACACAGAACACCTCAGGAACACCTGTGAGAGGAGAGCTGTCATTGTGAAAGT
This sequence comes from Dipodomys ordii, assembly GCF_000151885.1. Lineage (NCBI taxonomy): Eukaryota > Metazoa > Chordata > Mammalia > Rodentia > Heteromyidae > Dipodomys > Dipodomys ordii. The sequence goes on from NW_012267306.1 coordinate 9,286,158, forward strand.
TATAGGAGAATTCAGTCTGACAGAAAGCAGGTGAAATTCAAAAGCCACAGGACTGTCCAAGATCACCTCCAAACAAAGTATACATATAGAAGAAATGAGGAGAGAGAACTAACACCTCGAAAAAATTAACATCTGGAGGACATGAAAGGAAGGTCAAACTAAAGGAGAGCAAGACTAACCACAGACAGAGTATCAAGGGAAACCAAGAGTGTGTTGGCCAAAGACTAGGGAAAAAATATTTCAACAAAAGCCTGTTATACATTGCTTGTCAAATGCTCCTGGAAAGTCAAATAGGATAAGGGAGATTTTTTTTAATTCTGTTTGTCTTTGACTACTAAAGTTTTCCTTTATAGATTTTTTTTAATGTTCATCCTCTCTTCAATGAATGACTAGAAAAGAGTGGGGCTCTTCAGAAACAATTTAAGAAAGAAATATTATCTATTATCTAAGTGACAGACACTGTTTTAAACTCTGGTGAAAAACAGGAAAAAAGAGGAAATGTTCTTATTCTACAAAATTATCTTGGGAGAAAACATTTGTTCATTTATATAATTGATTGTTTTGATTCTGGGAATATGAACCTAGGATTAGTAAAGTTGTGAAAGATGTTTTTAGGAATGATTAGTCAGGAAATTTACAAAACAGATTATATTACATTAAAAGACAGGAAAGGATATAGAAAACATAAGAGAATATGTAACCTAGGGATAAAAGGTATAGAATAGCTCTGGATTAGTAGGGAGGCAATTGAGCTAGCTCTGCACCCTGGGGGACATAAGTGGATTTACTTAATGCTAATATTTTATAGATTTCTAAGTAAGACAACCCTCTCTTTCTAGTTTAGTTTAGTTTTGTTTTTCCTCTGGATCTGTGTTTGCAGGATATCCTTTCATTGCTAACTCTTCAAAGATGTGATTTTTCAATACACTGTAATACTTGATGAAAATCCAGGTGCAGCATATGTTCTACATATGCTCCTATATGTTGGGTATAAGAAACAAATTTAATTGTATTGCTTATTTTTTTCCTTAGGAGCTAAAAATATAATTACTGGGAATTAATAAATATTAGATACTATTTGTATTTCTTACGCTTGTAAATATATAGGATTTCTAGTGCTATGAAAGCAATTGGCATATTACCCAAATTAGCATTTCTTATTTCATATTTCAAAATCATCAACTTATATCTAAAATGTCAAAGAGTTTGTCAAATGGTGCTAAAGAAATGGTTTTAACCCAAATTACTGAACAATAAAATCTAGGTGAATGTTACTTGGATTCTAGTCAAAAGAATTTTCTAAGGTAAGTTTTTAAGTGGATATAATATGGAGTCCTCTGAAAGGAGCCTCACGCAATGTTTGTCATTAGGTTTTTTTCTTTCCCCTTCTTTTCTAACAGGAAGATTATACCGACTGTGGTGGTGTTTCTGGGTTAAATCCATCCCTGTGGTCTCTCGTTGGACTCCAGTTCCTACTACTTTGGCTGGTATCTGGCAGCAGATGGTTCCTATTGTGACCTCCCAAACCCCAGATCTGCATCAACTCCAGACTCTGACAAAATATGAGCCCTTGATTACATTAGGGTCAATCGTGGAATCAGCAGTACCTTAGTTGGACCTATACCATGGTGTAACTCTAAGGCACAGATCCATAAGCACCCACTGGCTGCATGTCAGGATGTCAGATCCTCCAAATTGTGTGAATGCTGCATCATCTATGTATAACATCAAAGCAAAACTCTATATGTGCTCTGTTGGAAATGTTGGGAGTTTGCTGTTGCATTGGTGATTATATGTACAAGGGCTCCCCATACAATTGTTATGAATCGTAAGAAAGGTCTTGATTTGGATCTGGAATTTCAACTTGCTGCAATTCTACTAAGAAAATCTTTAGGGTGGGGAATGTTATCTTTTGCCATCATTAACTCTTCTGTTCAAAAGTAATCCCTACCTGGAACATCTTTCCTGAATAGAGAGATAGAGAGAGAAAGCAAGAAGGGAGAAAAGAATCCTATTAAAATATTAATGGCTAATTTTTAACAGAAAAACGAAATTGCCATGAATAAAATGCCTTACAACGAATGACTTCTCTGCCAAAAATAAAACACAATCGACCATTAAATTTCAGTGAGGTAATGAATTGATGGTTTGAAAATAATCACCAAGATATTATTAAACTTAAGGTGCTTGAGGGTGAAATCTGAATGTGTGGCATATTTCCTCATAAATGTAAGCCCTTAAATGCTTGGATGTAATGTTTCTTTTGTTCCCAGTGCAGTTATGTAGTGCTAGCCAGATATTTAAAAATGCTCTAAGAAAAGCTTGTTGGGGGGAGGGAAGTGTTTTTCTTGTGATATTGAACTTGGGTTACCAAGGGTATTGTGCATGATGCTGCTGCTATTTTAACTTTTTGGTTTGTTTCTCTCTTACTGTAGAGTGTAGTCCATTGAAAAGTTAACTGAGTGACATTATTGTCATGTAAGAATCTGAACCTTGCAGTGTAAACGCACTTGAATCATCTTTTAAAATGTGGTTAAACTACTCTGAATATACTGTGCAATATAAATACTGAATGACTGGGTTAGGTTAATGGTGAAATGAGAATTAATGGATTTTATACAGATTTGTGCTTTTGCCTGGAAAACCTATGTACAGATATTTTAAGTACATAAATCAGATCTAACACATTTATTTTTTGAAAAGTACATATATGTTTTCAATAAAGATTCATCCTTGGTTTCCTCTTTGTTCATCTTGACAGTAGCATGGACAATCCACAAATTGCTGCTGTGGCTTTTGTCCCTCTACTTTAAATGGTGTGATCATTTGGCCAACATTTCTATACAATTCTATGAGGGTTTTACAACAATCAGAACAAACAGGAAACCTTGAATCTATATGTATGCACATGAACACTTGATTGTGAATAATAAAAATTTGTTTTTATACAGCCTCATTGGTGAAAATGATTAGTGTAGTAAAGCAGGTATTTCATTATAGATTAATATGATATAAAATGTTATTTATGTTTTGAAAACTTATTTTCAGGAATAAACAGTATTGAAGAAAGGGTAAGAATAATGAAGAATTATGCTAAAAGCTAAAAGGTTGCAGATATTTTTTATGGTTAAATGATTTTTTTTCTTTTTTCAAACATGCCAAGTAATGGTGTGTGTATATGCTGGAAATATTCTTATATATCATTTTCAAATCAAAGTTATTTATATTATCCAGCATGCTTTAACATGCTCACATATCAAAGATATAATCAATTCTTTGGCATAATTATTGTTTTTTAGCCTTGCGTATATTTGTAATTTTCCCTATTGTCAATATATCCTGTACATTTCCTTAATTTAAGAATTTTTTTTTAATTTAAATTGGGGGAAAGGGAAACTGAAATCACTTTGCCAACTGTTCTTCTAAAAGTTGACATCAGTACCATTTCTAATGTGTTGTGATTTTGTAGTCCATTCATAACTGGTATTGACATTTTAGAAAACACCAAAGTGATTGCAAAATAGTGATGATATGGTAAAATCATGTTGTATGTTGTTTAAATATTTAAAACTTACTGTTAACCTTTTTCCTATTCTATTTTAAATCATAAAAGTGTTAGAAAGGAGATCTTCAAATGTATGACCAATAGTGTGTGTATATAAATGATACACAATACAACAATCAAATTGCTTCTAGCATACAACAAACTACCTTAAGGTTGTGTTTAAGATATTTTATTTCATGGATGATGTTATTTACATAGTATGTTTTCATCAACTACATTATTGTTGTGTTTATCACAGTGAAACTTGGCATCTCCTGGCAAAGCCCTGTTTGATTTTAGTTGTATTTTATGACAGCCACACATGGGGTGACAAACGGATAAACCATGCTCTCCAAGTAGAAATTGTGTGATGGATACCAATCTTCATACTTTTAGCATAGTGTTTTAAAACAGAACACCAGTCATCCAATCAAATTGTTAAATTTACTATTGTTCTGTGAATTGTGTTACCAAGACATTAAATTTATATTAACATTGATTTCCAAAGACTGGATAGTGCAAAAGATTAATTGGAAAGCTTTTACCTGTTTTTACTTGTTTAATTTTTGCTATACTCATGTGGCTTAATGCAGTTTGTCACATAGAGTCAAAATAAATCATACACTGGTTTTGAGTAGCAAGAACGAGTTTTTCATAAATGGCCTCATCTTTTCTTCATTTGAACAACCAGCATTACTGCCAAACACCAGTCGTGGTCCATATTTGTAACAGGTTTTTAACATGACATAGTTAGCAAGTTTGATTGAAGAGATTTTTAGGTCCTGGGCCTATAAGATTTTAGTATGATCTTTATTTCATGTTTCTAATGCTTAAAGCATTAATGCTTACCTTGAGGAAATAATAATAAAACATTGTTGCTGCCATTTGTAAGTTTTCCTATATATGATATTCCTTTTATGAACTTTAAAACTGGCCTTATGGGGTTCAAATAGGCAGTATCCCTTTTAAGTGACCTTTGCAACCCAAGTGTTACTTGCTTATTTGATGCTCTCTTGTCTTTTACGTCTCATTTAAATATTTGTCCTATCTTCACCAAAGTTTAAATTCCACATCTTAGTTTAAACCTTTGAAGCTGTTTCATTGATCTCATTAGTGGAGATTCAAATATCTAACAGAATGCAGTTGAAACTAGCAAGACAAAGATATTTGTGACTTTTTTCACACTTCGCAAATTCCACATATTATACTATCTAGAACTTGCATTATTTGCCATAGCAGAATGTTATTATTTAGTGAACATTTATTGTAAAGACCAAGTCACTAACAAAAACCAGTATTGGGCGTGAAAAACAAAAATACAGAATTTTGAAGAATTGAATAGCCCTTGCCTGTAGGGTCACCGATCTTCTTTTTAGTTCATAAAAGAAATAATCTCAAAAAAATTTCCACGGAGACGCATGGGATACTACTGTCTTACATAGATGCCAGTTGAGTTTATAGTGTGACCTGGCTATGCCATCCTTTCTGTTACGCTGTGCAATTGTTAGATCTTGCTTCTAGGATTACTTCTGATGAAATAAATACTCAGCGTTCATCTGTGCAAAAAGCCCTGTGGCTTTTGTGAACCAGAGCTCTTTTTTCCCCTTTATTATTGTTCTCTTGACCCTTTTGTGGACATTAACTAGCCTGATTACAACATTTTGTAAAAATTTGTATAATACTGTTATAAAAATATTTATAATCCCAGAAAATGTTGTGTTAAATCTTGTGCAAAAACAGTATATTCAGAATAAAAGTTTATCATTTAAAATCACCAAGCAGTTTGGGTTGTTGGCTCTTTAATGATCCAGTTGAAAGGGGCAGAAAAGTCTTTGAGAAATGTGTTTTATGGGAAGAGTCCTGCTGGAGAGAATTTTTGACTGTGGAAATAAAATGTGTTAGTAAAACCAAGCTCAATTCACAAATACAAGCACTTGCAACTTCTTCCTCTGCACCAAGGCCTTTAAGAATTTAATAAATCAGACTTTGATTTATTAAGAAGTCTATGTAAAAGTTTCCTAAGCAGAAATAATACCTCCATTTTTTTAAAGATCTTGGGAAATGTGTCCCAAAGGAACCATTAGTATATATAAAATGTAAAGACTACTAAAAGAAGTCCCGAGTAAGGTTCTTTGTATAATTACACCGGCTACCATCTTCCTCCTTATGCTCACTCAGTACTGAGCCTGATGTTATGTGCAATCTAGTATAACAAATTTAAATATTTCTCTACTTGGTTTTTCCATTCTGGAAAATCCTACACGATAAGAGCAAAATATCCCCATATGGATGGAATGTAGCCTGTAGGTATCAATGGTGATGAATACTGGAAAATGTGGCCTATGTCTGATCAAGGCATGTTAACAGGAAAATCCCTAGTTAAAAGTACAAGGTAGATAAGCTTTGTTTTGAGAACATCTGGCTTCATTCTAAAGTAATGTATCTCCTCAATCAATCCACTACCCTGGGACCTTCATTTCCTCTATCAATCATCTTAATCCCTGGGGCATTGCTTTATGGATGTATCTTTATCAGGCACATTCAGTCTTACATGTCTGTAGCCATTTTGTTCCCTCTACCTGCAAACTAATTCAGAATATCTATACTTAAACCAAACAGAACAAGCAAACATACACCACTGCCCACTACCCACTATCACATCCTAAATTTATAAACCTGTCATTGGAATATTCATGCATACATCCAGAGACACATTTTAGTAGTCTTTTCTCTTTGCAGTATAGTTAAGAGGAACTTAAAATTTCACAAATGTAAGCCCCATTACCTGTGATGTATAATTTGACACTGTTACTAAAAGTTTCTAATTACTGGTATGAAGTCCAAATAAGTTGAATGTCTGGGATGTCTGAGTCATGGAAATGCTACACCCCAAAGAAAAGTATCTACACAAACTAGTATACAACTCAATATTGTTTATTTGAAATTATTTAAATGAACCCTATTTTAATATTTTTAGGCAGTGTAATATTATTGTCATAATTAGAAACTCAATGTAACTGGTCATACTTAATGTTGCATTAAAGTAGGCTCATAGTTATTACAATGAGTTCAATAAAATCATTGAGGTTGTCAAATGTAACACACTTAACAAAACACTTTTTCAATGCATTTACCAAAGAATAAGTATAGTTTTTTGCTACTACTTTTAAAGTGTGAACATTGACTCATATGTAATTATAAATTATAGTAAGTAGGTTAAAATACGTGTGTAGATATTTTAAATACATATATATGTGTATATATATATATATATCCTTATACTTGTAGAGCATTTTCTGAGTTGTCTCTGGTATGTAGATTTTTCTCCAGAATTATTAATCATAATTCATTGGGGGGCACTTGAAATATTTTCTTAGTTTCTTTAAAAAAACATTGAAAATATAAACAAGTTCATCATGAACCTTATGCGGTTGGAAAAAATAACTTTCTCATTATACTGAAAAACACGAAAAAATTGTTCAATATAAACTCTAAGGTTAAGAGATTCTAAGCCATAGGTCCCCTGAGATGTAAACTACATTTTACATGAAGCAGCCAAAGGAAACTATTCTCCACAGCCATTAGCTCCTTTGTAAAACTTAACTGGGAACCCAGATGGACTGACATTTGCCAATTTCCTTTATGACAGTCATTTTGGATGGACATCAACTCAGCAACACAGTGATATGGAGACAATCTAGGGACTGGAATAAAATTGATCACCAAATGACCCTCCTTTGTAAACATATTATACAGTTGAAAACAACTATTTCAAACAGGAAAAGTGTTAATAAACATTGCTATTATCTTTGCTTCCCTCATCCTATTTATTTATTTGTGTGGGCGGGGGGGGGGTGTGTGCACACATGCTCACTGATAAGGGGTTTGAACTCAGTCCTAGGTAGTATTCCCCAGCTTTCTTTTGTGCTCAAGGCTAGTGCACTACCAACTGAGTCACAGCTCCACTTCTAAATTTCTCTCTCTCTCTCTCTTTCTTTCTTTCTATTTTTCTTCTTTCCTTCCTTCTTCCCTCTTTCTCTCTTTCTCTCTTCCTTTCTTCCCCCCCCTCTCCTTTTTATGATTAATTGCTCAGGCTGCCTGTGAATGGTGATCCTTAGATCCCAGCCTCCTGAGTAGCTATGATTATAGGCAGGACCCCACCAATATCTGGCTCTCCTCATCATTTTTCATTTGACAATTATACCACTCTATAAAATTCCTAATTTATCAGCTACTACCTTAAAATTAAAATTCATTGGTATGGCAGTATATCCAAGCAGTAACTAGAATGAACTGTTTAGGTTGATATCATGCCTTCTGCACTCACTATATACCATGAGAAAGTAAGATTTCCTACCCCATATAGAATAACTATAACATAGTCAGCATAATATTTAGGTCATATAATTAAAATAATGTTCTTGGTATAGTACTCAGGACTGGGTCAGCACATTATTGTGCATTGTTATGATCATAATCTTTTTTATTCTAATCCTAATCATTTTCTAAATATTCTAACTACCTGCACTATTAATTTGCCATTTAAAACATTAGCCATTTGACTGAAGTGTTGGAAGTAGAGTATTACATGACATGAAAATAGGACAGTTTCTTATAGAATTACTTGCTGAGGGAAGTGTTATGATGCAGGAAAGAAGTAGAAGCTAAGTGACAACTCTGCAGAGCAGAGTCCAATAATTTAAGCTGAGCAAGTACAGTTCCAAACAGTTGAGCCAAGTCAAAGGTAAGAGATGCATGCAAGGTCCTGGAAGAAACTGCATGTGAGCTCAATCCTACTGGAGAGTTGACAGAGGATGGCAGCAGGAAGTTGGAGGGACAAAGGACCACGAATATTTGGATTTCAATAAAACCACTCAGAGTGAAATGTGGCCTGCCAGTTGGAAAACACTACAGCAAAGAAAATCAGTAAAACACACTAGCTCTTATTAATATGACTGTCATAAAGTAGCATAAAAAGAGAACAAGTTTTAAATATTCAGAATAGGAAAAAAAGGATATGATTTTATGATTGAGGGATAGCAGTGAAATAAATGAAGAAAACAAAAACAAAAAACCCTAATGTTTCTAAAGCTTAACTGGGTTTAGTGTATAATTCTCCCAAACTATCAAGGCTTAAAAGGTGGGGATAAGACATTTTCTTCTTTTGTTTTCAATAATAAAATGAATAACTGAACATTAGAAATAGTTTGCATTCTATTGATATCAGCTTGATAGGATGTTAATGATAAATTAATGATTATAGTAATTTTCACTTTATCAGAATAACCTCAAATATGAGAATATAGCAAGGCAATGAACCAAGAGAGCTTGACATACTTTATTTAAGTGATTGCATTTCCAAAATGGAGCCAATTACAATGAGCTTCTTTGCATTTATAATCTTCCTAACTAAAACTGTTTTCAGGTCAATTAGCACCTGGTGATAAGGGATAAGTACTGGCACAACCCAAGGTATCCCAGGTTCTTCAGGTTTAAAGCGTGGATACTTGGGATTCTTCTCTTCTTTTGCTTCTTTCATTGGTAAAAGGAAGGAGTAACAATAAGAAGTAACTAAGAGTGCGCTGTCTCAGGAAATAATATCTGCCTTTGACAGACTCCAATATCTAGCCCAAGATATTGACTGTTGTCTCACTTGCATATATAACTATATACTCAGAATGTACTTATGACCATTACTTTCATTAAAGAAAATGAAGGAGAACTTGGTTATCCTCTCCCTGTCAACCTGAACTTCACCTTAATAGTTGTGTAAATTAAGTGCTCTAAAACTCAGCCATCTCCTAATTTACTTTCAACTATACTTCTATTACCTCAACTACTGACTCCCTTTGTCCTCCACTGTGAATGTTCAGCACTAGACTGGTGCCATAAGCACCATCCCTTTGCATCAACTTGAATTTTCTGGTTTTTACCATATTGTTGATAGCCAAGAATCTACAGAGTTGCATCTATGCTCTTGAACATATGATATGTACAAAGGGCCGTGCCCAGACATGGTGCTATTGTCTCTTGGTTGTTCAAAGATGAGTGATAGAAAAGAAACAGATTAGATATGCAACCACATTGTCACCAAAGTAAATATAAAAAGAGGCTGAGTATATAGACTAAAAGGATTCTAAAAACATTTCTGTAATCTAAGGAATTCATTCTAGGAGAAATTTTTCTGTTAGGTTTATTCTATCCCAATGATCTCTACTCCATTGCTGAATTACATGAGTGAGCAAAATTCTGTTTTCTACAATTCAGACAACTGCTATTGGCTATGAAAGCGTGGAATTAAAAGTTTAGTTATTAAATAATGTGATTCAGTATCTGGAGAGTGTGATTTAAAGCTCTGCTTTTAATTTAAAATCTAAAGCTATCTCTGGGATTCATTTATGATGCCAATAAAGTGTGACTTTCTAAAGATTAAGGCATAAATAATATAATAAAAATGTTTATATTCTAGTGCATCTATATTAGGCAAAAAAACACAAAATGTTACCATATTTGAATTATCTGTTCCAAGACAAATATGTGATTTTATTTTAAGATTTTTGAGTGATCAAACTCTTAAGCTAAAATATTTCAAGTACATATCATGTTAATTACCTTAATCTATAAAAATATAATCTTTAGAAATTATCTTAAGCCCTTGCATTTGGACTAGCCTTCCTTCCTAATTAAGTAAATAGTTTCTAAAATTGAAAATCTTTAGTATCAACAAACAGGTTGAAAAGTCTCCTGCTTATAGTGTGATTGCTTAGAGAAAATGAGGGGGGAAAATTTTTATTAAACTATGACTTATAAGAAATTTTAGCAGACAACAGTTGGTCACATTTTTATTTTAAAATCCTTTCAGTTTTAAAGTATGGGAAATAGTGTGTAACTTGTGACTCATTTTTAAACATAATTTTAGAACATAAATAAAAAGTTATTTTTTAAATATAAAGAAAAAAATCCATCATCTGACCATGTCTTATATCACCAAAGTCCCAAGATCTATGAAATGAAATGTGATAAAGAGTGTGTATATGTTCCATATTACATTACCAATGTCTTGCTTCAATAAAATATCATCCAGCTTCTATACCATGTGGTATATGAATTAGTCTAATTTTAATTGACTCCAGATGTGAGCTTCTACATGGAATAATGAATCATCAGCTTTTCACCATTGGCCTAAAATGAGATATGGGTACAAAGGGAGAAAAAGGGAAAAATAAATAAATAATCACAAATCTATATTTAGTGAATATACTAGGCACAAAGGCAGAGGAGGAAACTCTAGGATATAGCCAAGTAAATAATGAATGAAGTAAAAGTAGTCAGACAAAATGCAAAGAACAGATGTCTAGAAGTCAATGCACCTGGTTTCTGGCCTTGTCTTTATCACTTTGTCACATGCCAGTAACTAAAGTGTAAATTATCCTTACTCCTTTCAGCTCCGATTAAGGTAAAGCAAAAAGTAACAATTAGTAGAGTGGAAGAGGATGAACCAGGTATACCTAATGAAGGTAGTTGAATATTCAAATAAGTAATAATAGTAGATCATCTACCAGGTGAGCAATAGATAGATAGAATAGCACAGTAATAAATAGTAATAGATGAACACAGTAATTTGAGCCAGTCATCCTTAAGTGTCTGTGTAGAAGGTCAGCCAGAAGATAAAGCAAATAAAGGGACAGATGACACATTGATTCATGTAAGATCTGTGGTTTTCAGGAACAGATACTAGAATGATGAAATCAAGCATGTTGGGTTGAAACAATGTTTAATTTTCATATTTCATCATATAATTTTAATATATAGTTGAAGATGCAAAGTAGTGAATACATTAGCCATTTGAAAGTTTAGCCCTTAAGCTGGCTTTTCAGAAGACATTGAGTTGGAACTCACTCCTGCTCTGAAATCTGAGCTACAGTGATAATAAAATCTCATAGAATAAAGTGAGCCATCACTCCAGATTAATGTGAGTGACAAGGGCACCCAATCGGACAGTGGATACTAAACTGTTAGTATTTTAATTAAGACGAGTACATTTGAACCTTACTAATAAAGGAAGATGGTGGAATAGTAGGAGTTGATGGCCAGAGCAACTTAATTACAGACTTCAACATCAGAAACTTGTTAGGAAGAAACAGAAAACCAAATAATGTTTAGGGGGAAAAAAAGGAAAAAAATGAAAAAGTCCAGTGTTATGCCTGGCTTTGTCACTCCACCAATAAAAATCAGTTAACAGATCATTCCTTTGAGTACTTAGTGCCCACAGAAGTCATTGGCATTCCATCAGAGCACTCTCTCAAACTATCCCGATTCATAGTTATGCTTTAATTTATTACGCTCTCCAAGACCCAAAGCATTCCCAAGTTACCTCTTTCACAAAAACGACTAGAATGATTGAACACAGTTATTGTGACACTTCCTTCAAGGATGACTTTGACTGATGTGATATAAATAGTGCATTGAGAACAGGAAAAAGAAAAGAAGGATAACAATTGGGAAGGAGAAGGGAAAATTATTTGTTGATGACATGGTACCAGTTAAACCCTGGAGATTATGGTTTGTAGTAAATGATCAAAATGAAATATTAGCAGTCCTTCATATATAATGAATGATAATATGAAGGATTGTAAAAAGATGAAATACCTAGGAAAAATTATTTGGAAATAGGAAAACAAAAATTTTAAATGATACTAAGAAACAAAAAATGAAAAACTACTTCTTGTAAGGAAAATAAGATAGCTGTTATAAATTTTTAAGTTAATATACACAAAAATACTAATGTGTTGTTGAAAGTGTTAAACAAGTTAACTTTAATGTTTATAAATAAAATATCCAACAATAATTTGGTTATGTAGGAAAGAACACTAAGAGAGAAATGGGAGATTATTGAAAAAAATTGAATATTTGTTCTACAGTAATTATTTTCTGCATGACGATATTCACTAGAAATAATTCCATCACAGAATCATTACAAGTGGAAATGTGGGTTACTCTTTGATGCTTGACTTTCTAATTCCCTTTTAAGAATCCAGGAATAAAGTGAGCCTGTGAGATTCATTTCAAATATGTAGCTTCTATGTTCAACTTCTTTATTTCCTCAACTCACACAGATACAGCATTACATTTTTTTGTAACAGAATAGAATGCTTCTTTGGTCTATACCCTCAATTCATTCTTTTTCATGAGACAAAGCCTAGTCCTACTTTGACTAATTCCTTCCATTCATTAGATTTCCAAATAGAGCATTTCTTTTTTTTTTTTTTTTTTGGGTCCAGTCATGGGGCCTGAACTCTGGGCCTGGGCACTGTCCCTCAGCTCTTCAGCTCAAAGCTAGCGCTCTACCACTTGAGCCAGAGCGCCACTTACGGCTTTTTTCTTTTTGCTTATGTGGTGCTGAGGAATCAAACCCAGGGCCTTAAGCATGCAAGGCAAGTGCTCTACCACTGAGCCACCTTCCCAGCCCCCAAAATAGAGCATTTCTTTTGCAAAGCTTCTAAAAGAAACAAGGGTAATACCATCCATTCTATTTAACTACAACAGCTTTTAATGTTTGCTATTTTACAGATGTAATCAGTTTCCTACCTTCCTAAACCTAATACCATCTCTACCTCTAGTAAACTTGATGTTAGTGAGTGCGTGCATGCGTGTGTGTGTATGTGTGTGAGAGTGCTTGCTGGTGCTGGGGTTTGAGCCAAAGGTCTTGTTTTGTTTGTTTGCTCTGATGATATTCTACTTCCTAAACCATGACCCCAGATTTGCTTTTCAATACCTGTTTGGAGGATGGAATCTCACAAATCTCAAAATCTCTACTGCCTGGGCTAGCTCCAAACCTAGATCCTTCAGCTTCAGACTCCTGTGTAGCTAAAACTACAATCTTGAGCCACAGATACCTAATGTGATAAATATTTTATTTGGATACTAATTTTGGTACCCTAGTATAACATTTTCATTAGAAAATAACCCTTGTAATCGTTATAAAAAATTAGGCAGTAAAGAGTTAACTCTATAGTATGTACTATGTGGATTTATTCCATATTTTGAGATTTACTATTAATGTATTCAAGCACTGAGTCATTTACAATTTAATAATTCACTGGTATTAGTTAAGATGTATGGGATATTCATGAGCTTTGGAGGAAAAGACATTAGAACAGCAATATATTAAGCGAGAAAATAAAAACATATATGTTATTTTTTCTCTTGCTGAAAACATACATCTAGTTGACATTATTTTTTCTGATGTTCAACCATATGGTTGAATCCTAAGTAAGCCCTTTTAGACTGATGTGACATGGTACTATAATTTAGCTTAAAATTTTGTTTTTCTCTGAATTTGAACTGCATTTATTTTAACAGAGGGGTGAGGAAAAGCTTACTCTTCACAAAAGGGTTCTTTTATATTTTATATTTATCCAATTATTGATAGAGCGAAGAAAATACTTTAAACATTTCTGTTCTCTAAGTAAACTGCCAGTCCATAGTGTTCGTTTAGAATGGATAGGTTTTTGTTCACTTGGAGCACAGAATCTGGCTCCAGGTCACTGCAACAGTTTGAAAAATTACCTCAAAAATGTTTCAATTAACAAAGCAAGAGTATTGTGTGGATCCATTTTCCTTTTAGGAGAAGTCATTCATTTTACACTCTGAGTAACACGGTTAATTTATCACTAAGCTTATTTTATGATATATTTTAAGAAAGTCATATTTTTTCAACTAAAATATAAAAACAACATGCAAAGTCAAATGAAAAGATGGTTTTACTGTATAGTCTAAAATACCTTTGTTACAGTATGCATGCAGTTTTCCTCAATCTTGAATACCTATTTTAACTTCATTGTCACTATTTTTTTTCCATGCTGGTGTCACTAAGAGAGGAAAAAGGAACAAAATTGACGGAAGAAAGCAATTGACAAAAACACAATAGTTTTCACCTATCAAAAATTACTTTAACTGTGAATGATTTAAATTACATACAATAGTTGAACAAATAAATACTTCAAGATAAAAAAATGTACTGCCTGTAAGAATGTTGCTTTCTCTATAAAAGTTATAGGTATAAGGCTGAGATATTCCATGAAGATAGTAAAGAAACTGAGATGTGACTTATTTATGTAAAGCTAAATAGCTTCTCAGACAAAATCTATCACAAGTGCCTAAAAGGATAAAACGTAATTATAAAGGATCAGCTCACTACAGTGATAAAATATTTATAAGTATTTCTTCATCAAACACTGGTACAGCTGAATATATGAAGCACATGTTACCAGAAATAGAGAAAGCAATGGGAAAGAATATGAAAATAGTAAAGAACTTAAAAACACCCTTTCCACAATGGATAAGTCATCCAGGAAGATTAGTAAGAAAGCAGCAGACCAATATAGTTAAAAAAAATTCTCTAAAAATTTTGCTATACTTAAAACTTTGTGCTGCATTAAAATTTTATTCTCTTTGAAGAACAGAGATCCAGAATTATTTCAAAATTTGCCCTTCATTATTATTATAATTATATTAAAGCTATATTAATTATAATTATGTAATTAATATGCCTTAATATATTAATATAATGATTATATCATTAATATTATAATAATGTAATATATACATTATATATTATACATTAATATCTTAATATACAATATAAATATATAATGTGTTATAATATATATAATATATGTATAAAATAATATGTAATATATAATGATATACAAATATAATTAACATATAATTATTATAAATGTTTTGTCATTTTACTTAAGAATAGAGCAAAGTCAAGGTGTGCAAAGTAAAGTTAGTTTAATTCTGCTCAATATAAATTTCAATATAAAGACTCTTACAGAGCTAAATAAAAAAAGTTTGTCGATGAGCCTTTCACATCGCAACAGATACGTTATTATTGATAATTAATTTTGACCATGGTTCTATTTGACAGCAGACGGAAGAGAAACCAGACTCAAAAAAGTATGCATTACCACACAGATAAATAGAATTTGTGCAGCCACTTCAACAGATAAGAATGGCTTACATCAAGGAAACATAGAATTCTCTAGACATTTCTTTGAAATCATGTCCAGTCTTTTCTTTTGGCTGACATCATCTTTGGCAAGGTGTGCAGTATTGCTGCTTTCTGTAATAAACAAGAAGTACAAGAGAAATTCACTTTAATTTTAGGATTTTGTGAGCAGCAGTCATCTTTATATGAGGGCATCAGTCTTCCCACATGACTTCAGAATCCTGCCTGTGGCAAATCTGAGGTAGAAATTCCATTCCACTTCCTATGCAGATGTATTCTTACATGGCAAAGTTCATATTCTGCCTACTTTTCAATCTCCTCCTCTTCAGAAGATTTTCAAAACACGCTAGATATTTCAAGAAACTCAATGTATGGCTAACAGAAATATCCACCACAAAGTATCTATGTTGTTCAAACTATATATCCAAAAATTGAGCCAGGCTTGTCTCAGACATGTGATTTTATAGCCTATCTCTGCATAGTTATGATTACAAGAGCACACCACAACACTAGCATTATTTCTCTTTATAGTGTTTTTTTCCTATGCGTCTGTCTTCCTTAAATACTAAAGGTAAAGACCAGAACATATAATTTAATATACTCTTCTATTTTCTACAGTAGTTCTAGTAACCTACTGTGTCACCATGCAGACTTGGTTCTTCATCTCAAATTAAATCACTATATGAAGCACTGAAATTATTTGCATGTTTACCTTGCCAGTTTTCCTTAGGGAAACCATTGGGGAAATGTTCTTTCTTCATTTTTCTTACAAAAGCAACCAGATTATAATTTGAGTTTATTTCTCATATTTAATAACACTGTACTTAGTGAAGTAAAAATTAAAATCAGGTATTTATTTAAAGAAAGTTCCAGTTCTGGTGAACTTTGATTGGAGAAGATGAGAAGTGACTGAATAGTAGGAGAAAAACAAAGGAGGGGGTCACAATGTTCGACAAGAAATGTACTCATCACCTTACTCATGTAACTATAATCCTCTGTACAGCATCTTTACAAGAAAATAGAATTAAAAAAATAAGTGTCAGAGGGTGAATTTCTAATCGGACATTTTTAAGTAATATCCTCAATACTTCCTATTTAGAAAGTAGAGTAAGCCAATAGCATTGCGTTCCTAAACACCTCTAAATCCTGTGGAAAATGGTTGTACTGTATGTACTCGTTTCTGGTTCTTCTTTCTTTATTATCTTTCAATAGTTGTATAAGAGTTTCAAGTTATTGTGTCAGCTTGAAAATACAATGCTTCTTGATCAAAGTCATTCCTTTCATCAGCCTCCCCGCAACTCTCACAATGTCTGCAGTTTTCTCAGTCTGTTTTCACACATTGAATATTATGACTACATTCTCTCTCCCTGTTGCTTTCAATGGTCTACACCCTCTCCTTGACCCCTATGCCCCCTAACACTTCAAGTTCTAGGATTTGGTATTCATTTTGCTAGATTGTAAGTTGTTCAAAAGAATTATACGACTGAAATCCTCTCCTGCGTACACCATACTTTAGTTAATGTTTGTGTGTATGTGTGTGTTTATTTTATATATGTTTATATGTATTTTATACTATACCTGTTTCATATGTTACATTTATACTATATGTGCATTTATACTTATTTATTAGAGTAATTGCATTTGTGACTTTTATAACCATCCTATGATTGAAGAATGCTCAGTAACACAAGACTCACAAAACCTCTCCTGAAAGAGAAGATCTACATTTTGTAAGCTATGGTTGGAGAAAAAGGAGTGAAATCTAATTTTACAAGAATTCTAATTGTGCCATCTTAATTGACTTGTCTATTCTTATATTTCTAAAATTAAAATTTAATATACAAGAACATTTTCTCATTTCATGTACAAGAAGAGTAGCATAGTTCAATGATTCGCTTTAGCTCAGATATTTCCAAGTAGTGATTGGTAAGTTTTTAGTTGATAAGGAAATTGTCTCAGCATTATCTGGCATTAGTAGAGTGGCAAGTAGGAGTAAAAATGTCTAAATTCACCTCCCTAATTTTATATTAATCTTGTCTCTACCTTATAGTCTGTCTGTTCAATCTATATGTAATAATTCTATACCCCTTCACAAAGGCAAAAAATGGTGGGCTACAAATGAATTACAGGTAGAGTGCTAAATATCAGTCTGTGTGAAAATATATTTTACTCTAATCAATGTAAATGTTTTTATGTTGCTGCTTGTAAAGATGACTTTTTAATTGAGCAAATTATGAAACCTGAAACCAGGAAGTTTATGATTTAAAGAATAAGGTACTTTGTGTCATAATAACTAAGAAAGTATGCCTATTTGAAATATTAGATATTTTGTTTAGTGCACAGTAAAATTAGGAGTAAAAAGTGGTTTCTTAAGCAGTCAATTCATCCTTCAGAATGATTATG
Organism: Dipodomys ordii; assembly: GCF_000151885.1. Lineage (NCBI taxonomy): Eukaryota > Metazoa > Chordata > Mammalia > Rodentia > Heteromyidae > Dipodomys > Dipodomys ordii. Next base: position 9,304,121 of record NW_012267306.1, read on the forward strand.
TGGTATAATCATTGTGGATTACTTTACATATAGTGATAGGTACTCCTCAATTCACTATTGTAAGTCATTATTTGTCTCCTAACCCTTCCAAAAGAAAGTCTGGGCTATTTTTCATTCCCCTTCTTTAAGAAATGAGCTTATTCACAACAAGAGAATGGGAAAGCAATTGTCCAAGTTCATTGTGTTCTTGTTTAATTTAAGCAAACTGTCAAATTTTATGACAATGAAAAAAGACATCTAAATACTCATCCCCAGAGTTGCATTTGTTAGCATATCTGGAGCATCTGTGTTTCTGATAACTCTCAAACTTTTCATGGCAAAATTCAAAGCCATAGGCTGAGTAGGATATTAAATATGCGGACTCTGTTTTCAAGAACTATAAAAGGTTAAAAAAAACTAACAGCCCTAAGGCAAATATATTGCACTGACATTTAAAACTCTTACAATAGATCTTATTTATTATGCCTTTTAAAAACAAAGAAGTAGAAATACACATTCCATTTTGCAAGGTGAGATATATTCTCTCTATGACAATAAAAATGCAAAAATAAAGTATTTTATGTATTGCAATCCCAATGAATTTGAAATTTGCAAACGATCTCTTTCAGAAGACCTCAGGACAATAGTTTTCAAACCTCTTGTGACCATATAATGATTCATATTCACAAAGTGCTTGAAACTGTTAAACATTGACGGTTTGTAATACAAGTTGAAATAGTCCATATTGAAATGACCTCTGGTGAATTGGACTGGAGCAGAAAAACCTTTTGCCAGGGATCATGTTAAGTGAGTGTGAGCAAGCAGGGAGACAGGTGTTTCCTGTTCCCAACCACATGGCATACCCATATAGATTAGCTGCAAGGAATCTAGCCAGAAGATTTTTTCTTTAAAAGACTTAATTCAATTTACACTGTTCATATAGAAATTGGTTTAGGATTAAATTATATTCCATATCATTTAAAACCCATAATTTTGATATATTAACCTTTTCTTTATTTCTGATATGCCAATACCTTAATCTCAGGATTGTAAGCACTAATTATGGATGATCACATTCCAATTCTCTCTTGTGGGTGTCCCTTCTCCCTCAGTACCCTGTATTATTGCTTACATCTTCATCTTTATCTTCCATGTTTAGAAAAGTGTGTGTGGGGGGGATTCTGAAGATTACTGAGAGAGACAAATTTACTTTTAAACATCTCTGAAACTACCGTTAACTGGTCATGATGCAGTTGACTTAAATGAAAATTTTAAGCGCTGACCTTGAGAACTGTGGTAATATTGTATTTGTGAGTATTACACTGTGTCCTTGATCATATTTAAATGTCAGTTTGGATCACTCAATAATGCCACATTCCCATTCCTCCATTATTATTCTTGTATCTAACAAAACACTGAATGTTTTCTGAGGACAACACTAATAATGACACCCAGTGACAAAGTGGCATTTGTCTGTCCGCAACTCTCATTCTCCTGGAAACTTGCCTTCCAATGTATTCATTCAGATAATTCAGGCTCTGCAGGGTACTAGAGAAAGAGACATTCCAGATTTCATATCACTGCCCTACCTTCCACTATAGTGAATCATTTCATTAGACACACAAGGGTGACACAATGTAAGAGGCAGATTGAGTCATATCTAACCCAATTGGATTATGAAACAGGGAGCCATGGACTGCCACAGAAAGAATGATTTAGGGGAGTTCTAAAAATAGTATTACTTTGGGCTAATGGCTGTGCAGAACTGAGGAGTCCTCAGATCATAGACTTCCCTGCATGCCATGTCCTTGCCCTAAAAACTAAAAATAATTACAACACATAATGTTCATGATGCTATAAAGACCCTGGGAAAATACGTGTTATACAAAAATCTACCTTAAAATGAGACAGCACTATCCAGGAGTGCAGTTCATGAACCAGGCTCTGGTTTAGGAGTCAAATCTCAGGCTGATTCATTCATTCATCTCTAGAATTCTAGAAGTTTATTAAACTTTTCTCTATCTCATATTTTTTATCTGTATAGATAATATACAACCAAATAGGGTTGAAGCAATGATTTTATGAGTAAATTCTGGTTTAGACTTGCCACTTAGCAAACATATTAGTATTTCATTACTGTAAAATATTGGTAAATGTCATTAATGATATTGTTCAATTTTTTGGTTGATTTTGTTTTTCTCATTTTAAGGAAGTATGTCATCTCTCTTCTCCTCTTGGTAACTCTAGCTATACTTAAATAAAAACAGTATTTTGGTGGAAATAAGATTTTTTTCCTTTCTATCTTGTTGCTGTTATTGTTGCTGATACTGCGTCCTTAGTTCTATTAAGCTGAATGGATATTCATGATATGGTCTGCCCACACTCATAGTAATTTCCTGGGTTGCAGGCTGAAGGCATAAAGACTCCATGAGATGGCTGAGACTTTTTCAGCTCTAGACACATGTGAACCTATCTGGCATAAAAAGAAAGAAGAGGAGAAAGAGAGATTTCTCAGAGTGTAGCTTTGCTGGGGTCTTTCAAAAGAAGGAAAAAATGTTATACCTCTAGGTTAAAAAGCAAAACTAAACCACAGTTATGTAATTTTGAAAGATTCCTAAATCAGAATTGGCATTATTTTTTAAAACATTAGACTTCAAAGAAATAACCAAAGAATTTCTTCTGACCTCATACAACATACATTCCATTAAAAATACAAATTGTAAAACATATTTCAAACGGTAATTCTCAGGAGGATCTTTGTCAGTAAAGACCAAACACATGGACTATTTCAACTGTGTGTGGCTCTCCTTTTATTCCCCACCACCACCATTTTCTCATACACAGGACTTGTAGATGAATAAAGTTATGGCATGTATGATTTTCAGGACAAAATTATCTTTAGCCTCTGATCAAGCATGAGAAATTTCCATCCTGAGGAAAAAAAAATATTTGAAGGTTACAACATGACTGTACGTTCCTGAGTAACACTACTTTCATATTGTAAGCACATTATAATTCAAATGCATTTTGGAAATTTCTATAGGAGGTATTCTCTGGTCATATGTACATTTGTAATCTTCAAAAAATTATAGTGTAGGAAAGATTTTTAGAATTGTTTTAATCCAAAGTCCCACTCTATGGCTAAGCGAACAAGGATACAGATTAACTCAAATAGAGCGATCACCCTAATTTGAAGACAAAAATAGATTTTCTGTTTGACTAGCTATCAGCTCTAAAAACTTATTGTGCCACGTTTCAACTGCCTTTGAGAAAGACTGAGAGGTTAGATTCAGATTCAGCTGGGAGATGTGCTAAGATCCATTACCCTCAGACAGGAGATCAGCTACAAAAGAAAAACGCTCCCGTAGTTATTATGGATGTATTGATAGAGACAGAGACTTTTTTTCTTTTTCTTTCCTTTTTTCATTGTTTAATTTTTATTGTGAAAATACCGTACAGAGGGGTTACAATTACATGAACAAGCTAATGAGTACATTTCTTATCAAGCATTGTTGCCTCCTCCTTTGTTTCCCCTTCCCATCCCTTCCCATCTCCCTCCCCCACAAGGACTCCCTAGCCGCTCCCCCACCCCCCGCCCCGCGCCAAAGTTGTTTCTAACATATTTATATGATAATTTTTTTGTTGATTTGTATGTACCTTTCCCGTGGTATAACCCCTGTTTTCACTGTATTTGATGTTGGTATAATTTGTGGAGGGGAAGGGGAGAAAACAAATTGTTTAAATAGGGATACAGGTGGACCCATTGCAACAATGAGATGGACAAGATGCTATGTCGAAAAAAACAACTAAATAGAGACTTACACAAATATCTTATTGTTAAGATGTTGTACGGAGGGGTTACAGTTACATGAGTAAGGCAGTGAGTACATTACTTGTCCATCATTGTTACCCCTTCCTTTCCTTGTTGTTGCCCACTATCCCCTTCCTTCCCCAGCTCACACACTCCTATCCTCCCTTCCCCGCTTCCTCCGCCCGCCGTAAGTTGTAAAGTCCCTGATTTCCAATATACTGTCCAGTAGGTATCCTCGTTGCAATGGATCCTAGGTCTTTGTTTCAGCGTTTTGTTATTCCCCTTCCTCTCCCCAGATTAGACATATGTATATACAAGATGCAGGATATCAAAATCGAGTACAGTGACAACAGGGGATATGACATAGAAGAAAGAACATACAAAGGAAACAAAAAAATAAATAAAATCACATGGTACATTTAAAACAGTAACAATAAAGACAGCTCTCTTGTGTCCATATCTTGGGTTCATTTCACTTAGCATCAGCTTATATGATCATCAGAAAGAACAACACTGCTCAATTTGTTAAGAAATGGAAAGATTTGGAAAAAAATCGTGTGAAGTGAAGTTACCCAGTCCCAAAGAAATTTAGGTTCCTTGGTTTCCCTTATTTGCAATGATTAGTATCCACATAGGATAATCCTATCAGTTGAGTTAAAAAGCTCAAAAATCATGTCCAAACAGAGTCTTTTAAAGCAAGTCAGACTAGCCAAATATGATAGTGTTATCCCTTCTTTTGGAGTTCAGTTTTTATACTCATTTCTTAATATTTCTACATTTCCACTTTTTCATAAATTAAGCAGGAATACATTATTTATTAAGAAAATATTTATTAATCTATCCAGAGCTTTGCCTGAAATGTTGACTATACGTTGTAGAAGTGAAAACAAAAACAAAAACAAACCTCTGTGTTTTATATTTGTTGACCTCTTCTCTGGACTGGCTTTAGAAAGCCATGACTCTGATAGTGAGGACACTCAAATCTGTGGAATATCTATATGAACTAGCATGCCAAGATGATAAAGAGCACTGAAAAATATCAGCTGGAAAGGCAACCTAATGAATGTACATGGCTGTAAATACTGTGTGGACAGGGATATTTACATTACATTCTAGCATGAACTCCTTGTGACATAAACAACAGAAGACATTTCAGAAAAAAAAAACGAAACTTATGGCTATAAATAATCCTGTACAAAATCTAAAGAATCACATCATAAAATCTAACTCTAGAAAAGCTTCCTGAGAGCAACCAGAGAAAACATGACCATATCTACCTCATCAGAGGCCATGAGGACTATATTTTGTGCTGTTAAAATCGTTATTTCTGCAAGATAAACAGGGTGATGTGTCTGAATGAGCAAAGCTATAGATAAGCCACAGCATCAGATTGATGGATTCAACAGTATAAGCTTTCCTATCAATAGATGGAATAGATGGTTGTAATCAGAAAAGAAACTTTTCTATACACCGCTTTAAATTAAATATGGAATTGCATGTTGAATCACCTATGAAAACAGCTGCAGAACTAGAGGAAGTTCTGCAAGATGCCGGGGCTGGAAAGCATGTCCTCTTTTTGCTGCACTGATAGCTACTAATTTAATAAATCTGGAGATTTTAATAGAGGGAATTGTTTCAGTAATCAATTATACCCCATATTTTTCTATTTTTAGGCACTGGTATTGGCATAAATTGTCAAAAAACAAAACAAAACAAAACAAAAACCTCCATCTGTGTGCAAGTTGTAATGATGAAGAATTCACAAAATGGCCAAAGGCAAAGGAAATATCTGTGGTTGAGATAGAGCAGTAAACATTTCCTTTCAACCTGGGGAGAAAGTGAAATGAGGACAGCCATAATGACATTACTAGAACAGTGCAAGACCTATAAATTCCACATGAAAGACAATCTTCAGAGCTGAATAGAACACTTAAAACATCACTGCCTGTTCCAAACACTCTTGTTTAAAACACGTTTGTTCATGTTTCACTTGGCAGGTGAATTTGACATCATTATTTGTCACATAGGACTTTCCATTCTAACTGATATAAATATTTTAAATGAATAAGAATAATAACAAATATTAAGTACCCATTGTGCCATACACTAATAATTCCCTTCAACTCTTTAGGATGCTTATGAAAATGTATTTATGACACCTGAGGAGGAATAACTATTACTTTTCACTATACTTAGTCTTAGAAAGGAATAGAATATAAACTGTATGGAAGACCATGATGTTTTTCCTGTTTAAATTTTTAAACAGGTGAATTATATTAATATTAGCTCGAGAGATGGGTCACTTTTATCCTTTTCATTTTATTCCTATCTCTGATACTATTCATTTTTCTCTTTTTCTGTGGTTAAAAATCTCCCTAAATAATTCATTATAGCTTTGTAATAAAATACATATTCCCTAGTTTTTGTCTTCATTAACTTGTAGATTAAGTAAATTGGATATCAATATCAGAAGTACACTTCTACATTATGAGAGTAGAAAACACATGCAAACACAGAACACACACACACACACACAACACACATAACTGTCTTCTCTCATTATTCAAACCTAGGCTTTAGTTTATTAGGCAAACACTCTACTACTAAGTACCTTCCCAGGCTTTTCTTTCCCTTATTTTTAAGGTAAGCTATTAATGTTAATTTTCTATCATATCTGTCACTTTTTTATCATGTATTATGGTATATGTTCAACTACAAAATGATAGCAGTGATTTCCTTTTCAAATACAATTTAAATGTCCTATTGGTACAATTTGCTGATAAATGGATAAACAGGAAATTCTTCCTGTTCTGTGAACAGAGGGTCTGGTTAGTGTATATGCAGATGGTTCAATGAAATTTATGAGCATGAGAAGATATTTTAAACACAACAGAGAAGATTTTAATGCTGGTTGGCAGTGTCATAGTTTTGTTCTGTCAATGATGGTCACACTAACATGTTTCAAACTGGAGAAATACAGTTTTAGCCAGGAGGGCAAGTGGATGTTCTTGAGGAAGATAGCATGTGAGTTCCTCTGTGCCATTTCCATTACAGGAAACACTGCCCTGCCTGTGACTCTAGAATGTTGTTTTACATATTTAAATACTACTCCATCTGTACTAACATTAAGCATACAAAGTATCAAACTTTTCATTTTCATAAAAGGATTATGCCATACATGAGAATCAAAGAAAAATATGTACCATGTATTTAAAGTTCCTTTAGTGAACTCTCTTATAATCAACCCCCATAAGCCAATTACTTATTGTTTATTTGATAGCTATTTATGGAAAAGTTTTCCTCAGCTGTTTTGTCTAGATTTATTTTGTGATAAAATATAATATGAATTGAAACAAAAAGACAAAAAATATGCATTCATCTTTATATATATGGAAATTACATATAAAGTCACTCTTCCATGTATACATATGTTTATTATTTTCTTTAATATTTATTGGAATCAGGAACATGTGACTTTTAAAAAGGTTCATAAAAATTCTATGGATGCCCTTATAAATTTGTACAGGAAATTCTATAGAAGAAATTAATAACTATTCTAATGCTACCACTCCAATGTATTCATTATTAACATTCTAATCTTTTTTCTCTTTTTTCAGCTTTTGTGTCTTATTTTTACTTATTATCTCATTGTTTTATGTCATTTTATATTTTATCCTTATTTTTCAATAAAAAATTATTCATTTCTCTATTTTTCTTTTAAAGGCCTGTCATCTATTCACCCGTCTTTTAGTAGTTACTATTACAACACTGACACTATACCTTGACTTAGACCTTCAAGGAAATTATACCTTGGTGGCTGTGCCATTTGTACATATGAAGACACTGTTGGACATTCACACAGCCCATGTAGTTAGGTTTATGTTATAACTAATACATGAAAGAAGTCAGAGGTCCAATTTCCTGTTTCTCCAAGAAACATTTTTTTATTGTTTTACTATTTCAGCAATAGTAAATTACCTTAATCTTAAAAATTCATTCTCAAAGGAATTCTTAAACCTCATAAAAGCCTTAAAAGCTAATAGTTAGTTACTGAAAAAAACTTATACATAGGAAAATAAGAAAATTAAGCTTCAAGTACATTCATAAAGACCATTTATAAATTTATAAAAGTTTGGTCATTTATGGGTATTTTAGCCTTCCTGTTCCAGGTAATTCCTTCAGAGACATCATCTTGGAAATTTTAAGATCTCTTTGTGCTAATTTTTACTGTGACCATAAAGATGCCATTGTAATGCTACTAGAATTGTCAGGAAGGTCACTTTAATATTCTTAGTAAACACTGCTCTTAAAACAGCTATAATAACAATGATAAATTTTTCTCTCTTGTCTAGCTTAAATTAATTCTTCATACCAATTGTTCATAGCAATTTTGTTCATTTTGTTCCTAACAAAATTCTGAAAGGCACTCTGCCCTCATTCTGACATCATTTCTCATCTTCCAGTGTGACTGAACTAGATAAAAAGTAATGATCATCATACCACTGACATTACTAGGGGCCAGATATCTCACAATTACATTTAGCAGAACTATGTATTGTATACATTAATTGTCTACTCTTATTATGTAAGCATCTATAAAACAAATGAAAAATTGGGCCTCAGTCTTATAGCTTAATAGGAGGCACCATCAGCTTCTCAAATCCATATCAGAATGTCTCAGAACTTCCTGTTCCTTGCTCCTATGATACTTTCTTCTCATTTGGTAAAAGTGACACCATGTAATCAGGAATTGGTTCAAGCAATACCTATTTCATCATGCATGACATGATGAAAAGTATCATGAGTTATACATGAGACTCATTCAATAGTCAGAAAGTTGCATCATAGTTCCTTAAGACTAAACTTAATACTCTAATCAAATTCTGTAATGTCAGTTTTCGGTTGTGATGAACCACAAAGCAGGTGAACTGATAGCCCTGCTTTCTGCCTATAATATTGTTCAAAGAAGATATTGACCAACATGTATTGTACTCATAAACTGACAAGTTGTATTGAAACCATTTTGTACAACTACTTAAAGGTTATACATTTTTTAAATAAATAAAAGACAATGACAACAACATTAAGAATATCCAGTGAAAATTAATCTTCATGGGAAATAAGCCATGTATGAACTTGCATTTCATCTCTTTAATTGAAGATTTAGTGTTCCTTTTCTTTTGACAATAAACTTCCTGTTTCTTGTTGCTAGATTCCTACAGTAATCATAATCATAATCATAATAAGTAAAAATAACTTGGGTCACCAAGGGCTTGTCCTTAGTATTGCATCTCACCTCTCTGGAGTTGTTTTCTGTGTGGAAGTCTATAGCAACCCTGAAAAACTCAAATGAGATTGCCAATCTCCTTCAGTTTGAAGACATTTTTCTAACAAATACACACATACGTGATTTACCAGTTCAGATAAAGCCTTGTCCTTGTTCTTTTTGCTATGTTGCTATAATTAAAAAAAAACAGTATTATTTGCTTCTTTGATTTTTTAAATTTTTAAGTAGTTCTGTTTTTCTCTTTTTTGTACCTGTAAACCTTTGTGGGGCTTTTAATTGCTATATTTTTATTATTAAGGGATTACATTTACATAAATGAGGTAATAAGTACATTTCTTGTCAAATTTGTTACCCCTTCCCTCATTCTTCTCCTACTTTCCCTCCCTCCAGCCCCCCAATTTTACAGATCATTTCCAACATATTATTTTGTGTATATCACTGTTGCATTGTTCCCCCACCTTGTCCTTTTCTCACCATTCTGTTATTCCCCTTCCATTCCTTCCCTAATTCAAATAAATGTATATACAAAATCGGAGTACCAAAATCAAATACAGAGACAAATGGGGATATACTATAGGGGGAAGAACATACAAAAGAAGCAAAAATCACATAGTACATTAAATCAACAACAACAAAGAAAAACCTCTTGTGTCCATGTCTTGGAGTTCTTATGTGGTTATATGTACATATAACCATATAAGATGATGCTAAGCAAAATGTATTTCTTGTTTAATTGAAAAATATAGGACTTAAAGCATGGCTCTAGTAGTAGAGTGTTTGTCTCACAAGTTTGAGGTTCTGAGTTTAATCCCCAGTATCACCAAAAATAAAGATGATAGATAAATAGATAGATAGATAGATAGATAGATAGATAGATAGATAGATAGATAGATAGATAGACAAATAGATTCATACAGTCCGATGTGGTTGTATATGCCTGTAAGACCAGCACTCGGGGGCCAAAGCAGAAGGATTTTGTGTTTGAGATAGTATTCCAAAGAACTAAGGGCTATGTGTTTGCTGCCAGCTCATCACTACCATGATCTAGAGAATGATTTGCCCCAGTCAGCTCTTTTCTGTCTCCAGAGCATCCCTATATGGATGAAACTGATGTCTGAAGATATGAAGGACTAGATTTACAAACATACCAAGAAATTCCTAACTTTATTAAAAATCCTGTGTTCCCGGGGGACCCATATGACTTCCCACAAATGCATGTTGTGATAGAAAGTAAGGACATAAGAATACTTAAGTACAGAAGACTTGTTCCTCTTCTTGCTGAGGATCTCTACCATTAGGAGAATTAGGAGAAGAACACTTGCTGTGGGGAAGCAATTGAACTGAAAGGTGATTCCTTCCATCTTATTCTGAAAGAGATCTGATAACACCAATTAGCTTGAATTCTAAGACTAAGGGGGTCCTCCTCTAATTGGAAATATGAGTCATCCACAGCCTCTCCCATAGTGGTAATTAGTTTGTATGCTCAAGCAATAGAATTATTGTTTCAATAAAATTATGTTTTGTGTTTAACTTAAAATAAAACAATAAACTTAATAAATGCTCATTAAAACCAACAAAAACCTATACGAGGTATTATAGATAGCTTCCTCTCAACCTAAAAGTAGCTTGTGATCTTTGTTACTTAATTCCTTTAATGTATTAAGGTAAATTCCAATGCATTAATTTATCCCCATAAAAATCCATGGGTTTCAAATGCAGCATTCTGTTAAGAAGATGTTGTATTATGAATACCCTTAGATGAGTCAGAACCCTTTTAGTTGGAGAGAGAAATTTAGCTTTTAAGAGAATTTCACACAATGGATTAAACATACAATGTGGTAGTGCTGTGGACTAAGAGAAGAATGGGCCCTAAATCACAGTAGTTCAAATCGCCACAGCAAATGCCTGTAGGATTTTGTCTATCACAAATTCTATTTTTCTCTGGGTATGAGTCACATACATTATCTTTGGCCACAGATGGACTCCACATGGTGGGTGATATAACCATCTGTAGTTCTCTACTCAATAACTCCCCACCACTGAAGCTAAAGAGAAAAGAAAATATTACTATTTAAAAATCTTTCCAGTAGATTCTGCCCAAGCCATATTAGAGCACTCACTCACTAACACTTGAGCCACCAAGGCTGGAAGAATGAAATATCATTATTGACTCAGCTGGGGTTCTGGTTTGTCCTTGATGCTTGCAATGGTCAATTCTCAACAAATATTTATGTAGTAAATATCCCAAAGGCAACTTAGTTAAAATGTAAACAATGGGGAAAAGATCTAATAAACATCCTGTGTCTATAATGAATGAATACTATTGTAATTTCAAGCATAAAAAGTATCTTTACCATACATTAAAATCTAATTTTGACAAGATTGTTTATACACCACCAATCTCACATTTGATCCATCTGCTTTTTTATACTAATCAAAAGACCAATAACTGTGTGTTTAGTTCTATTGAGTGCATGGCAATTGCAGTGAGTTTTTCAATTGATTTAAAATGGAATCAAGATAGTTTTTTAATATTAAGCTTTAAAATATATTTTTCTCCTTTTCTTCCAGAAATAGTTATTCAATATTTGTTCATGGAGAGGTCCTCTTCAAGTGCCTGTTCTGAAGAATTTCTAAGAGAATTCTTTGCTGTCATTTAACTTATATTTCTAGCTGGGGGAATCAATAAATACATCAATGTGTAAATCAGTGTCAGAACACAGACAACATAGAAGATAGTGATGACATATCTGTGGAGCTGATATTTTAGATAAGGTGTCCAGGACAACTAATCTTTATATTATTTCTTGAACAAGACCAAAAGAGGAGAGATAGTTATGCAAATAATTAAGATGAAGATGAAGGAGAGATATACATACAAGGTTCCTGAGCAGAGATCTGCCACTTAGAAAACTTGAAGATCTCTAGGGAGGACAGAAGAAGAGTGTGATGTTTAACAAAGTAATGGGTGTCGGATCACGTACAAAGTAAACCTACCTGATTTTTGTTATCTCTTTGGCTTCTTTGATATGGCCATTGTGTTGGGAGAACATTCACAGTGAATTAGAGAGATTTGAACCATCTTAAATGGTAGTATTAACTGTTGCCCATTCTCTATTGTTTAAGGTCTTGGAGGAGAGTTACAGAGAATAGGGTAAATGGGAAGCAAAGATAACAGAACCCAGAAATGAAAGAGTTTGCAGCTTTACTAAGCTCATCAGATTTTCTTCTTTGAAGCAAGGGGAACCCTTGAGGAGGCTTAAACCAATGTGTTTAGATTTTAGAAACACCTTTGTAGTATTAAGAATCAGAGTAATTTGAGGCTAGACAATATAAGGCCAGGGTAAAGGCTATTGTTATACAGTGTTAGAAAGCAATGTGTATGATCAAGAAAGATTTAAGAAATGGGACTGATTTAATGGATTAATTTTCATAATCTGAGTCATAATGTACCAACCATATTAGTTAAATTAGCCTCCATAGAGTTATTGTAAGGAGTATATAAATTGATACATTTCAATGAAACTTCAATAATATTCTAAAGCCCTTATTAAATCTTATACATTATTATGAAATGTACACTGTAATTTTCACTGTGCATTCATGCACTCATCAACTTTTGTCAGTCTAAAAGAATTATAAGAAAATATTAATCTCTTAGTTGGCTATCATTACATATGTTTCTAAGAGAATAATAACCAGAAAGGGCTAAAAACTAAACATGAATAAAAAGGTACATAAGGCATGGCCTTCTTTGTTTATGGGCTTTCTTTTGAAGATGACACTGGAGTTTGAACTCAGAGCTTTGTGCTCACTAGGCTGGGACTCTACCACTTGAGCCACACCACTGTCCTAAAGGTAGCATTTTCAAACTTCATGATTTTAACTTACGCATTCAGGTGTAGAGAATGGGAGTGTTTTTAAAATCATATTTACTTAATGATCAATTGTCCCTGCAGAGATACTTCATACAGTTCTCTTTGTGAATTCAATTAACTTTTAAGAAAGTAGCCTTAAATAATATCTTCACAATCCATTGATAATATTTAATTTTACCACATAGAAATTGCAGTACCATTTATACCAATAGTTTCAGATTGTGCTTACAAAGAACATCGGGTTCTAATTACTAGAATCTGAAACAATTCTAAGAAAACAATGTGTTTAAATTATGAAATATTTGAAAGCTTGCATCTGTTCTCGTGAGACACATTATTGTTTTGACGTCAGTAACTTAACCACACATAGTATTTTCTTCTTAAGCTTTTCAAAAAAGAACCCATGTTGGCATGTCCAATCCTGTAAATGTTTCTTTTTTTTTCTAAAGACTGAGTAGTGTTCATCAACCATATAGCTTCTCATAATATATCCTGAAATAAAGTTTAAAAACTCATAGAATTTAAAAAATGGACTCTGAAAATGTCATTTTGCCATTTGTAAAACTTCTATAAAATAATAATAAAATAATATATCACATATGAATAATTCAAAGGTCAACTCAAATGATGGTAAAAATCCATTCATTACCCTACCAACTTATCCTATCTAGAAGCAATTATGATTGGCTTTACCTACAAAATTTGTTACCTTCCTCAGCTATGATTTGGATCCAAGCTCTGATCATCTTTAGCCTAAACTAGGGCAAACTCATTGCAACTGTCTCATCCACTTGACCTTCTTGTCTGCTTTAACACAGTACTATCAAACAACTTCAATTTGAATTTAACCACCCCCCAATATCATCATATTACATAGAGCAAATCCCCAAAATTCAGTAGCAACCTTTAGTGACAGAAGAGGTGACATAACCAGTCTGTCCAGCTTTATTTCTTAGGACTTGCTTATTCCACCAATGTAGTCAAATTTTTTCCATGGTACTTTTTCCACTAAGGTAGTATGTTTTCCTCTTACAGAGGTCATAACATTTGTTATGAACTTACTTTCCCAACGTACTTCTAGCATTGGCTTTCTTTTTCATTGAAATATGTTTGCAAAATGTTCTTCTTTCTTCTCTGTTTGCTAGTACTGTAGCAGAAAATGTTTGGTACCTCAAACAAGTATTTAAAGAGATTAAATATGGATGTTTAAAAGTATGGACATACTGAAGGAAACACTATAGGATGGTAAGGTAACCTGGAAGTTATCAATATTATCATCTTTAAACTGTATGCATAAAGGTATTACCTGAATGTAAAGAACTCTAATTTTTAGTAGGGAAGGTGTCTAGAATAGAGTTTATAATTAAAAATAGAGAGACAAAGGTCCTAATTATAATTCAATAGGAGTAAAGGGCATTAAACACCTTGGTAGCTTTCTTCTTGGATTGTATGATTACTGACTGGGCCTTTCATTAGCTGAATTTGAAGGACGCAGAGAGAGAGAGAGAGAGAGAGAGACAGACAGACAGAGACAGAGACAGAGACAGAGAGAATGACTGAAGGTAGCCACTGAGGAGGGAAACTTCTGAGAGTGCAAAATGGAAAAAGAAGAAGGAAGTAGGAGAATAATCACAATTGTCCAAGACATTCCCTACTCTTAGAATCTATTCATTCTTAATTAATTGGTTCACATACCTTTAAGCAGATCAATTTAAAGATGAAGGCCCATTGACAGAGGTAAATAGGAATAATTTGCTTATTCTTATAAAATTCAGAAGGATATGTTTCTTTCTTAGCTTGGGTTTTTGTCAGTCAATCTTTTTATCTGCCACATTATAGTGCACAGGACCGATAAACATCTTGCTCAGTGATTGCAAGGACACCATGTCATGATATGTATCTGCTTCCTTTTTCCTGTATGTCACTTCCAGCAAACTAAACTCCTACTTTCCCAGTATAGATCAACTGTTTTCACTTAACTTTACTGTTGAGAATTCGAAGACAGAGTTTTTAAAATAGCTATATAGGACTGATTTTCCCCAATTGTATCAAGGAGAACAGCTGGGATTAGCTCCAGATCCTGAGTATCTTTATGAAAGTATACTGTCATCACTCTGAATCTATTTCCTGATAGATGAGAGAGGAATTATACAGCTTGCAGTTTTGAAGATATTAACGAAGTGTTAACCTTTGTCATTCTCTTAGAGAAGAATGTTGCCTTGAATATGGCCTTATAGATGGAAAAGAACATTTACAAGGCTTCTGCTAGATTTTTTAAATCGCAATATGTCTTTCTTGAATGTCAAGTTAATTTGTGGGAAATCTTGCCAGCTATTAGTTATGCCTTACCCCACTGTGCATGCTTGAAAATATTACCAACATACTTCTTTATGAGTCTAGAGAACCTGCTTGTTAGATTATAACTTTTCATGAAACAAAGATAAAACCTATCTTATATTGAAAGAATCCAGAAATTCTGGATTTATCTTAGCTTCTTGGTTTTTCAGCTTATGGTTTATGATCTTCCTTGCTTCTTTTTCTTCTTACTTTGGCTGCATTCTTATCACTTCATCAACATGATTTTTTTTGCCACATCTGTCAAAAGAGCAGAACTTCTCAGCATGATTTTGAGGTATATTTTTGTAACATTCTAATTTGTTTTGAGTAGATGTTTTTCAGAATCGGTTTCTGTTTTCTTCCACAGGGCTATAATCACACAAAGTACAATATTATTTCAGTGGGATATGAAAAATAATAAGAATGTTGACTGTGAGAGCCTGAGGCAAGACATAATTACAATTCAGGAAGATAAAAGACTAAAAGCAGATAAACAGATATAGTTTATCAGAATAAAGTTGAGAGGTCATTGCAGCTGGAATGAGGACAGAAACAGGTGGTTTAAAACACTTTTATTTATTTACTTTCCTAATTTGTAAAAGCAGCACATGTGAAAACACATTGGCAATATTTGAAACAAAATATAAAGAGCATAATTAAAAAGAAAAAAATCTATGCCACCTTTAAAAATCTCTCTCTCTGTCTTTGTCTTTCTCTGTCTCTCTCTCTTTTCCTGTCCTAAAACTTGTATTCAGAATCAGGGTGCTTTCCCTGAGCTTTTTAGCTCAAGGCTAGTTCTCTACCACTTGAGCCACAACTCCACGTTTGGTTTTCTTTCATAGTGATTAATTGGAGAGAAGGGTCTCATAGACTTTCTCACCCAGGATAACTTTGAACCATGATCCTCAGATCTCATCATTTTGGGTAGTAAGGAGTATACACATGAGCCACCGACATCTGGCTAAAACCTCTTTTAATATATAAATATCATGCTTGACACCAGAGTCTCACTCCTATAATTCTAGCTACTCAGGAGGCTGAGATCTGAGGATTCAGTTCATTCCCTGGCACGAATGTTCAGGAGACTCAAAGAACCATAAGTGGTTAAACTGAAGGCCCAGAGTTCAAGCCTCACAATGAACAAAAATAAAAAAATAAAAATAAAAAATGAATATCACATCTGAAATTAAAGCTTTGGTAGATTATCATGGTTTACTTTAAAATATTTCATAAACAATTTACTATATTAAAGTCATCTGATAGTCATGTAAAGGCATTGATCTTTAAGTTTTCTAAAAAAATGTTTATTTAAGTTGTAGATGTACTTTGTACTTAACTTTTTAAATGTCCATTAGTTACATGTCTCAAAATAATCTAAAGCACAATTAGTAAGTTCAGAGTCTGTGCTCCTGCATGAATGGAGTGATTTCACAAATCTTATATTTTCTCCCTGCTTCCTCTTTCTATGGTCAGTTTTTCCTGGTATGCTCTATTATTTCTCATTTGTCCCTTCTATTAAGTAAATTCATTTGTAGAAGAAGGACTAGAAAGCCACAGTTTTTTCTGTCAATCAAACTTCATGTAATTCTAATAGAAATAGAGAAAATATGGACCGTTGTCTGATCTGTGTATCTGTTACTTAATTGGCTCAGGGTACAATGGGCATGCTGGGTGTATTTTGAGACAGATTGGAGGGATTCAGCTCTCCCTAAGGGTATTTGGTTAGAGGTTAACCACTGTTAAGTACTGTTGACAAAGTTAATTCCATAATAAATCTTAATTGTAAGCATATTTTAGTTTTTGGGTTTTTTTCTCCCTTTCCTTAAATAACCTAGACTGTTCAGAGAGGACAGTTCAACCCTCTTAAATGAGAGCAGTTGAACCTGAGGTTGTACAAGGTTACCTTGAGCAGGGAGAAGGCAGATGAGTAGCCCTTCTTTGGCAATTACACTGAGGTCTGGTTGTGTTGAATACTCAGGATCACTCCAAGTAAATTTCTCTCCAGCTGCAAGGATCACTGCAACTATGGCTGCCACTGAATCTCTGACTCCTGCTTTAGCAAGGCTTGATCCAGTCACTACCCTTCCAAGCAAGTTGCCCTGGATTTAGAAGACTTCACTCTGGGAAAGACCAGGCTCAGTGAACTCCAGAGGACCATACTAACCCCACAGATTTCTCATTCCATACAAGAGGAGAATCACCCTGCACCCCCACAATGGCTCTTAGTGTAATGTGAGGCTTGTGATTTGTTTAAAGTAAGACTTGTGATATTTGGAACAATAAGCACTGAACAGGCAGGAATGTGCTCGGTCAAATTACAAGCGGAGTGGAAGTTTGCTATGCTGCTTTTCCTAGCTATATATACAGGTGATTTCTCAGTATTATCAAGTTAGTCTGAGAGGGTTCTCTCCTATTTCCTACCTCTGGTGTTGCAATGCTAGGCCCTATAAAGTCATTCACCAAAATTTCTCTTAAGTTTGTCCTCTATATTACAGGTGGAGTAGTTTGAGCTGGTAGCACAAAGAACAAACTAGCTCCTTGGGGCTTCCAGATGCAGCAGGAGCAGGAGCAATGAGACAATTGAAAATTTCCAGAGAGCTGCCCTAATCATAAGGGTTCAGATACTCCAAGTTCAGAGTTGTAATACTAAAGACAACTGAAGCCACTTCAAGAAGCTAAGGCTAAGATGATGGAAAGACTGAGAAGGAGAGAAGCTGGCAAGACCTCTAGTTGGAAACTGAAATTATTTCAAGTGTTGGCCCACAGAAGAGTTAGAGAGAGCTACCAATATTGTGCCAATATTGTATAGGACATGGAAGCTGTAAATTAATACAGTGGCAGTACTAACAAGTACATTCTTTATGAGCCTTTAATTTTTGGATGAGGCAGAGAACTCATAAACCCTGAGATAATATATAGCTATTTTAGGACATGAAGGTTTGTGTTTTGTTTTGGTTTTTCAGTATGAGAAGTCTGATCAAGTTAGAGTGGTCATGCAGAGGAGAAAATACCACCTAGATAATAGCAATCTTATTTTTAACATTCTCCTTCTTTAATAAATGGAGGGGGGGCTTCATGATTGCCCTTCAACTGCACTTCAGAATAGAGAAGAAATTGTTTAATTTTTCCTTGTGTGTATGCCATAGCATGCAAAAGCAATTTAAACGTCATACTACTTCATTTCTGCTTTCATGGCAAAAGCAAGTGATAAAAAAATTCAGGTTGTTTAGATTCCTTTCATGAAAATAAACATATTGCAAAGCTGCATAGCTTTGCAATTAGACATGTAGACCTGAGTTCCTCTTTCAAGTTTGTTGGCTTCCACACTTCCAAGAAACTTCAAGCATTATAGTCACTGAAAATTTGCTTTATCATCATAGTTAAGATAACATTTAAATGTAAGAAGGTATGGAATATTTGCTTTTCTATCCTTTAGATTTTTCACTTTAAAAAGGACATATGCCATTTATCAATATATGTAAAGGCAACTTCTATTATCCTGGCCTTAGTTTTTGATACTGACCAAAATAAGTAAGGCTCTTGCTTGTGACTCACCACTGGTGTATGGTCACAACTAAAAGGTGTCTTTATTCTCATTTGTGCAACAGGACACTTTTTATTTCACTAAGCTGCTATGTAACTTGCCATAAAGCTGGTAGCTTTCATAATTTATGACTGTAGTTTTGGAGCAAAGAAGTCAGAAATTCAGATGCTGGCAAATCCAAGTTCCTTCACAGCCTCTAATCTCTAAAAGATAATCCTTCTTATATCTAGAGCATCTGGAGGTTCAGGGCTGTGCTTGGTTTATGGCAGCAAGAATCTCCTTTCTGACATTGCTTCACTGGCCTATTTCTGTCTTTTTACTTGAATACTCTGTTTTTCTATAAGCATATTGGTACCAACTTCAGGACCTACTTTAGTAATCCAGAAGGTTTTGAGATTTTCATCTTAGGTAAGTTAAGGAAGCTATAAAGGCTCTTGTTTTTTCATTTTCTAAAGTAAATTCAAATTCATTTGTTCTCAGGATAAGATGAAGGTATATGTTTTGGGGCTATAAATCTGGGATCCACAATACAGAAATGACAATATAGACATTCACAATATAGAAATGATAATATATTACCAATAGAACTACATGACCTTTTATAATCTTTGCTCTAAAAATTATCTCCAATGCAATTTTTTATTTTTTATTTATTTTAATTTTATTATCAAGGTGATGTACAAAGGGGTTACAGTTACATAAGTAAGGTAGTGAATACATTTCTTGTTGAACTTGTTACCCCTCCCTCATTTTTCTCCCTCTTATACAATTTTAAAGCAAAGAAATAGCTTGATTTGATTCTTAGTCCTGTCCTTCTTAAATTCTTGATTTAAAAAAATAATCAAGTATGGAATCATTTTATAAAGCATCTTGGGAAGGAACTAACCAAACATCCATCATCTAGGTGGGAGAAAAATTCCAAAGTTTATGAAAAAGTGCAATATGTATTGCCTTATAAGTCATAAGAGATATCAAAAGTGAATATCATTTAGCCCTTGGACTAAATTAACAATATTTAGCAAACTCCAGTAATATGAAGACTCTCATTACTAATGTCATCTTGAACTAGCTATTGAATATATTCCCCTGTCACACTGATTTAGAAATCAAAGCTTTTGGTAATTGTTTTGAAAAGTGTGTGACAATTCTATTATGAGTGGCATTTTGGTAACTGAACACACCTCTGGACTCTTCATTGTGCTCATATCAATGCAGCTATGAATAAAATTTTAAAGCATACTTCATAGTAGCATCTTATTTTGCATCAATGCAACAATGTTTTCTTCAAGACCTAATGACATTAGGTCTTTTAGGTATAAAATCATGGAAGAGTAAAGAGGAAAAAATCCTTGTCTTTCTCTCCCTCGCCTTTTTTCCTTCCCCTCTTTCCCTTCCTGTGAGTATTTGCCAGTTTTCTTAGAATTCATAAGTGGATGTATCATGTGCTCACATTGCCTTATTTCAAGTAGGAAGCAAATATTTGGAAGCTAAGCCTTCCAAATTTGATGGGGTTTATATTCAATAAAAACAGTTGTATTGCATTTCCTTTAACATTTCCACACAATGAAATCAGGATAAAGAACTGGCTTCTGCCAATTCTTCCTTCTTTTTCCAGCTTGCTTCTACTTCAGTGGATTCTGGTATGCAAAGGAAAAAAAATTGGGATGAATCACATGGAACCTGATAAATGCAATATTTAATTTAATATTTGGATTAATAAAAACAAATATTGAGACATTGAGTATATAATATTCTCAGGTTTGTTTAGCCTTTCAGATTTGAATGAAGTTATCCTTCCATTCAAAGTACAAATCAAAAAGTATTCATGGGAAAGAGAATGACAGTAAGTTCAGAAGTTTGGATCCTATTCTGCTTGTATTCATGTCATCATGATGAATGGGATGTAACTCAACACTAACACTGTCTCAATCCAGCTGAAAAGAGGATGTGATCATATCACAATCAAAGGCTACTTGTTTTCTCAGCCTACCATTTGACAGTATGACAAAAGTCAGGGGTTATCACTAATGGCAAGTAACAGCCTATAATGATTCCATGTGGGCTGAGGAGGTACTTCTGTGTGTTTGAGAAGCAAATCAATTACAAATTGTAAAACCCAGAGCCCTTTCTTCCTACAGACCTAATCTGGAAATATTATTTCCTTTCATAAATCATTAGCTTTAACATCTGACAGAAATAGCTGTGAATGTTAAATTTTGTATCATAAACTAATAATTTGAAATTAATAAAACATGATGACAGTGGTTTCTTGAAACTTTTTTGCAAATAAATTAGCTTATATAAAAATAACTAAGTAGAAAGAATGCTACAAAAATTTCCACAAATATTAATGAATTCAGCTTAAAGAACATGCTTTCCCATATTCTGATTATCAGAATTGGATATTGGGTTAGTATAAATTCTTCTAAGGATAATGGAAAGAAGTTTTGTATTTCATCATTCATGAACTAGAAAATTATGTTCTTTTCATTAAATGATCACTGAATTAAACCACTATCACAACAACAATAATAATAATATACTTTGACTCCAGTGAAGGAGCTTTATTTTGTTCATTTTGAGTAATATTGATATGTTCTAGGTTTTCTGAGATGCATTATGTATGAAAATTATTTAAGAAAGCACTACGACTTTACACTCTTCATATTTACTCCAAATCTATATTTGATTACCAATAACTGCTTGTCAGGAAGTCATGTATTTGCTAAATAATGCCAAAAATATTAGGCTCCAGTAGGACATTTAAAAAATAAGTCAATTTAAAACACATCAGTTATTGAAGTCCCTTTCAAAAGTAACGTTGAAGTACAATACTCCCTTCTGAAGAAAATTCTTTAGAAATCAAACATTCTCCTTCACAATCAGTTACGAAAGTTTACAAGATCAGTAACAATCCAATAAAAAGTTAACCAATAATATTTTCAAAATTAGATTTTAAGTGGAATAAATATATTTAAACCTGCATACACTTATTTATCTTGAAATGATTAGAAAACTTTCTTATTATATAAGATTTTCTTAATATGTTAAAAAATAACTTCTATAATCATGTTCTTTATATTTTTATCTTGTGTTTCTTTTGTTTTGACAGGCTAAGGTAAATGTTGGTTTAATTATTATTTTTCTAAGATGATTCCTATACATAGATTTCTCATTTCATTGATTAGAATTATCTACTATGTCAAAGATACTTTCCTGAATTTTTAGGAGATGTAAGTATGAAAAAGCTCTGAACCTCCAAATAAAAATGATATCTATTTAAGTAAGTACATTCAAAAGAAGGTACACCCAACAACAAACTGAATAGATTTTTGAAACCATTGTTTCACCAGCTAACATTTTGAATCTTTTCTTGTATGTTAACTTTTATTTTCAACAAGTTGTCATTGCTACAGTTCCTACCATGGGACGAGGCCTTTCTTCATTCAGTTAGCACCATAAATCAGAATCTCAACTCATTTCAAATTTTCAGTTTCTGCTTGTTGAATCTAGCAAAGCTACCAGATTGATATTCCTAAAAGTTAGTTTTATAGTTTAGTTAGAATTAAGGCTATGAGAATAACATCTAAGAAGAAAATTCTTTAAAAATTAGCAAGTACCTCTAAAAAAGTTCATAATAGTATTACTAAGATGTGACGTTCTCAGATTCATCACCTGGAGGGCCAGTGAAGGTTTCTGGATCTAATTCTTTCAATTTCATTTTAAATTCTTACTTACCCCATAGCCACAAATTAATCTTTCTTCTTTTTTAATTGTAAATATACCATACAGAGGGGTTACAATTATGTAAGGTAATGAGTACGTTTCCTATTGAGTATATTTACCCCCTCCTTTGTTTTTTCTCTATTATCTACCTTTTATCTCCCAAATTATTAAGAATTGAGACCTTAGAAACAATGTTGTGGTTTATCAGATTCCAACTTCATAGAAATTTCTATATGCTGAGAATACAGGAAAATAAAGCATAGAAGAGATTCAAGAGCAGGTAGACCATGTTCTATTAGTTTTATTGTGGCTAAAATCAGAGCTCTTTTCAGAGATCAGGTCCTAGAATCTCTTCTCTTCAAATTTTGTACGTTTCTTTAAAGAAAATTCCATCCAATGACATTCATTAACTCGTTGAAATGGCTTCTTTATATGCTGTTTAAAAGTGCTGCATTGAGTGCAGAGCCAACAAAACCCACAGTTTGCTTGCTATTTCCAGTTCAATGTTATAAATGAACTGTTATTCAAAATGTAACAAAATGTCTCAAAAGAAACATTTATGGTCTTATCCACAAATATGCTCCTTTTCTTTACCGTTTTCATATTCCCATTAGATTCCAACGTCTCTCCACTTGAACTTCATCTCTAAGCCAGATTTATCTATCTTCTTATAATGGGATTGTTCACACATTAGTGTCTCTTATCTAGCCTTATCTCTTCCCAATACTTTTCACTAGGTGGTAATTACAGATCCAGGCTGATAACACCCAAATGTACTTAAAAATCCTTTATTGATTTCTTCCTCTTTTGGAATGATAATGAAAAGCCTAAATGTATGTCACAAACCAGTAATACATGGCCAACAGCATGAACTGACTTTCAGCTATTTCTCTAGGTACCTATCAAACTAATCTTTCCTTTGACTTCTGTAAAACAACCTTGATGACTTTCTTTCAATAAATAGTACATAAAGGATCTGATCCTTAGTACACACTCTTCTGACATGTCATTTTATTCTCTTGTCCATGCTTAAAATTAGGATGTCAGTTCAAGTAACACTTCACTGGGAAGTCTATGTATCCTAAGGAATATAACAGAGCCTAATTCCTATAAAACTTTATATCCTGACTGATGTCAAAGTTAAACATTCATAGGCATTTCTGTTTTATTCAATTAACATCTACTACCTCTCAGTTGACTATATTCTTCAAGTAGTCTGTTGCTCAATACTTATAACATCAATACACAAAAGAATATGTAACCTCCACTAAAAATTCAAGACATATAACCAACTGTGCTATAATCCAAACATATTTCTTTTCCTTCCCACTGTTGTATAGTACCTTCTTTCTAATTGATCAGGAGATATTGACTCCTGTAAATTGTGTAAGTCATTCTAATAACTACCAATAGGATGATACTGTGGTGATTCTTGACCTTGGCTAGTTATTAGAAGTATCTGGGAAGCTTTTAGTAAGAACCTTTATCCAAGCTCACCACAGTCTAATTAAATCAGCTTCTGTGGAGGTGGGGCTCAGGCAACAGTTTTTAAAGCTCCCCAGGTGATTCTGATGTGCTTCCAAGGTGGTGAAACATGCTTCAATGGATGAAATCTGAACACACATCTACTGATGAGCCATACAAACCACTGCTTTTCATCTGTGATATTTCTGATTCTAATTACATGGTTCTCATACTCATTTATTCATCTGGTCATTAATAAAACAGTAATTTAAAGACATATTATTTAATCTTAGATATTCTGTATTGATATTAGATCATATATATTGTTTATAGAAACAAAAGATTTCTTCTAGCCATTATGGATGCTACATTCAGAAGTCAGATATGTCCCAGTTTCTGGTTGACCTGCTCGTCATTTAGATAATACTTATGGTTTAAGCATACATTTGACTCATTCTCTCTTGCTTTAACATGGAGTAGTGTTTCCTGGTATAAATGCAGAGATGCAGGCATGGGGCATACAAAGAGAATCTCTGACCCTCCTCTATAAAAAAAGATGCATATTATAAAAGCATTTCTTCCTTGTCTGAAAGCTGCAGGGAGCCTTGGCAATTGCAACACTGAGAAGACAGTGGCCAGAGAGATGGCTGCAAAAAGAGAAGCTGAAGAGAAGTTGGTGGTGGGCAGGAAAAGTAGAAATATTTTAAAAGAGCCATGGTGCAATCAGGAAGCCTTTTTCCTCAAAGGGCAATTGCTGCCGGAGCAACTGAGTCATCCTCCTCATATTGTCTTGTCCTAGATTCAGTGAACAGGAAGCGAAAGTTCAGTATTGCTTACTGTCAATTACCCTCCACATAAACAAACACAGGAAGATCAAATCATGTTGCTTAGCCTTATTACCCTTGGATGTTTTGATAAATATGTTAGCTATTTACCAAATATAAATACTAAACTTATGTACCCCAAGGCCAAATTTTATGCTTTTTTTTCTTATTGAAATTTTCTCTTTTAAGAACTCTCTCGGTTCCCACACATTTTCTTTTTGAATTCACCAGACTCCAAATCCCTTGTCTTGCTTTCTGCTTATGGGAGAGGAGTGGTCTCATCATCCAGGCTGGTCCTGAAGGTAAACTCAGTGCCAGGGAGTAATCCCCTTGGGTCACTAATGGATATTCACACATCTGAGAATGCTGTTAAGAGGCTTCTGAAGTGGAATGCAACTCCAGCTGTAGCAATTACATACTGCTCATATTTCCTAGCAGAGACTCAAGGGACTTCAACAACTGCCTATTAGCAAGCCAACGATGGAAGGAAGCGCTGTAAATCTCACCAGCAATGATAAAGCTGATGCTCCTGGAAGAAATCAGAAAAAGTAATTTCCAATTAAAAAACAGAGCCATGAACCTTGACCTTTCAAAGAATAACACCCACACCAAGTTAATGAAGAACATGAGAGGATAAACTAAATTGTAAACATGTCTTATATCTCATTTTAGTTATCATCTTGTTGCAGGCAGAATGAAAGCGGAAACTAAACATCAAGAATCCAAATTAGTCTGAAAGACATATAAATCTCAAATATCCTCTTATTTTGAACGTTTACAAGCATTTGGTTTACATATAATTTGACCACTCTAGTTAACACAGAAAAGATAAAGAGGTATGGACTCCTATCATATAGGTACTGTTAAAGATTATTTAAGACTTAAAAAAATAGCTGTCTAAAGAGGAGTTGAACTTCTATATTATTAAAAAGTAACTTACATATCATACATAGAGTTTACTAAATACTGTAGTTTACATATTAAGCTTTTTCACAAAGAGATTTTTATTACTGTGCCAACTTGACACATATGGAAACTGATTTTTAACTAGTTTCCCTGGTAGCAGTAGTGGAAATGATAAAATATAAGTATTGGGAGCCACTGCTGTTGATTCCAATGGATGTTTCATGTTACTCTCTATTTCTCATGGTGAGTCTTATTGTGCTCTATCTGGAGTGGGAAAGAATGGACTTGGGAAGTTAAATACTCAAAAAGAAATTCTTCATTAAGCCACATAAGTCTATACATAAATGAGCAATATCTGATGAACTAAGAGGAGATTGTACTTAGTGTGAAGGAGAAGGAAAGAAAGCTAGAATACTTTTTAAAAGATGCAAGAACAAAGACACAGGATGACCCATTGCAACAATGATACCCACAAGACAGTATATTGGAAATGAACTTTACAACTTGCGGGGGTGGGGGGTAAGAAAGGTGGAGGAGGGAAGGGATAGTGGAGAACAACAAGGGAGCAGGTAACAATGCTAGACAAGAAATGTACTCAGTGCCTTACTCATGTAACTATAACCCTCTGTACAGCATCTTTACAATAAAATAAAATTCAAAAAATGATGCAAGAATTAAAACATGACAATGATGTTATACCTTCCATATTTTAATGTATTTTATCTTCATTATTACTTAACTGCCTTTCTGAGAAATAAGACATACTCCCCAGAGAATGAAAAGGATTCATCAAATCAAGAAAAAAACTGCCATATTTTGCAAAAACAATACAATATCATCTTTTTAATTTACCTAAAAGTGTTATTAAACTATGAGTATTTGTACATGGGAAAATGTCATCAAACCCACACTAAATCTGTTGAAGAGATAATATGGCCCTTATTTTAAAATGTAGTAACAAAACATCAGGCTGGATAGGAAGACCACCTTACTATAGCTACTGAAACAATTTTGAAATAGAAAAATTACTTATGCATTGATAATTAACTTTGTAAAGTTGTACAAGCTGTACAAGTGAATCACTTTTACAGATTAAATCGCTTGGATTTTTTACTGCATTTTTCTGTAGGTAAAAAGCTTAATTTAAAGAACATATTCACAATTAACTAAGAACATAAGCAGTAAAAAACACATTTGAAATTGTAGGTGATCCTACTTTATGGAAGTACTCATGCTGAAAACATACTCGTATCTGAAAATGCTTTCAGTGCTGCTTTGTAACTGATTTACTAACAGTTTTTTTTTTATTTTGAAAATACTGTACAGAGGGGTTACAATTACATGGGCAAGATAATGAGTACATTTTTTTATCAAGCATTGTAGCCTCTTCCTTTGTTTCCCCTTCCCATCCCTTCTCATCCTCACCCCCCCGCCACCAAAGTTGTAAAGTTGGTTTTTGACATAACGACTTGTACATCTCATTGTTGCAATGGGTCCACCTGTATCCCTATTTAAACGATTTGTTTTTTCCTTTCCCCTCAACAAATTATACCGACATCAAATACAGTGAAAACAGGGGTTTTGTCATGGGGGAGGGACATACAAAGCAACAAAGAAATAATCTTATAAATGTGTTAGAAATAATCCTTTGAAAGAAAAAAAAACATTAACAACAGATGCTGGAGGAGATGTGGACTTAAGGGAACCTTACTGCATTGTTGGTGGGAGTGTAAACTTGTTCAACCATTTTGGAAAGCAGTATGGAGATTCCTCAAAAGACTCTACATAGAGCTCCCCTATGACCCAGCAATCCCACTTTTGGGCATTTACCCAAATGTTCATAAACAAGACCACACTAAAGCTACCAGCACGACTATGTTTATTACAGCATTATTTACCATAGCTAAGATATGAAACCAACCCAGATGCCCCTCAGTAGATGAATGGATCAAGAAATGTGGTGTATATACACAATGGAATTCTATGCCTCCATCAGAAAGAATGACATTGCCCCATTCGTTAGGAAATGGAAAGACTTGGAAAAAATTATATTAAGTGAAGTAAGCCAGGCCCAAAGAAACATAGGTCCCATGGTTTCCCTTATTTGCAATAACTAGTATATGTCTGAGTCATGCAGAAAAGGTCAGATAAGGTAATGTTAGGGAAATGAACCCTAAGATATGTATTCGAATGTTTTTTTTCTTCCTAACAGTTTTGACTAAAATCTTTCAGTTGGTCAGCTTTGCTCTTCTGCGCTATGTAATGATACTGCTGTTTGAGTGGAATACCAACCGGGAAAATTCAATCAACCACTTTCTATAACTGCAAGTCTTATTTACTTGGGAAGTTTCAAGAAATCAGTAAAGATACATGAACTTCTTCAAATCAAATTCTGTTCAAGTTAGATATGTGCTGTGTTCTTCAACGATATGAGGAAGCAGGATTTGTTATGGTTCATGATTTCAAAGGTTTAAGTCCACAGTCTACTGGCTTTATTGGATGTAAGCCTATGGTGAGACAGAGCTGCATGGCAAAAAGGTGCATTACAGCCAAGCTAGTGAACTCATAATAGAAAGAAAGCAGAGTAGGATAAAGAGTGGCCAGGACAAGATATATGTATATAGGGTACACTCCAAGTGATCTATTTTCTCCAACTAGGGCACACTTTCCCAATAATATCAATGTATTACAAATCCATCAGCAAATTAGTTAATTGATTAGGTCAGATCCCTCAAGATTCAATTACTTCCCAGTTACTGTTGCTTGACAGCAAGCCTTTAATACCTGTGATTCCCCCGTATTTTTATTATCAGTCATGGGGCTTGAACTCAAGAACTGAGCACTGTCTCTGTGCTCTTTTGCTCAAGTCTAGCACTCTATCATTCTGAGCCACAGCTCTACTTCTGGTTATCTGGTTGTTAGTTGGAGATAAGTGTCTCATGGACTCTCCTCCCCCAGCTGGCTTCAAATCATGATCATCAGATCTCAGCCTCCTTAGTAACTAGATTATAAGCATGAACCACCACCCATGACCTGTGCCTCACCTTTTGGGGTTACTTCATATCCAAACCATAGCATAAAGCAATCATATTTTTCAATTTTAAGTAATATTTGGAACCTGAGAAAAATTTATCTAATAGTTTTTCAGAAAAATATTATACTAATTTTACTAAAAGATTTTACAAAGTTGGTTTCCAATTTGTAAATTTTATACTTTTCAAAAGTTTTTTCCCCCCAATGGAGTCAGTATTTTAGCAAACAAGTTTATAATGGGCCTCATGAAATAAAGTTCTGTAAATTGGTACAGCCACTAAGGGAATAGTTATGGTTGTACTCTGAAAACTAAAAATAGAACTATGGTATAAACCAAAGCTATACCACTCTTAGGCATACACTCAAGGAATGTACTATTACACAAAATATTCCCCTATCTAACCATAATAATCCTGACACTATTCATAATAGTCACAATAAGGAATAAACCTAGATGTCCCTTAACAAATGAATGGATAAAGAAAATGTGATATATATGCATATATATGTATGTATTACACAATGTTGATCTAAGTGAATGCTATATAGCTTAGAAAGATAATGAACTTTTGTCATATCCATATAGGATAATGGATAGAACTGAAGACCATCATGCTAAGAGAAAATAAGCCAGATTCAAAAAGAAAACACCATGTTTTCTGTCATACACTAAAGGTAAATCTAAAGAAAGAAAATGGACACTAACATAATTAGGAGACTATTTGTGGAAGAATTAGTGAGAGGTGGGAGCAGATAAGTGGAGGGAGAAATATGACTAAAGGACATGGAGGACATAATAAAATGTATTTTTAAAATTGCAAAAAAGGAAGTGGCACTGTAGCTCAAGTGGTAGAGAGCTAGACTTAGTTGAAGAGCTGAGGGACAGTAACTAAGCCCAGAGTTCAAACCCCATGACAAAAAAAATTGCAAAAAAAATTTCAAAAGAGGAGAATATTTAAGAATAACAGAGAATGTAAATATAACCAAGTAAGTAATTTTCATAATGGAAGACACAATGAAACTTCTTTCATTGTTTAATTAATATGCTATACATATGAAAAATAATAAATCAACATATCTTCAATAAATTGAAACTGTTAAGGTAGATATGAAGAACACACTGTTTAGAAAAGAATTTGCAGTGTTGTAATAGCCACCTACATTGCTTAGAATCTAGTGAAGGAAATGAGAAAAATGATTGAATTTATAAGAATTATAATGTAGAAATAAAGAAAAATAATATGCAAGTAAAGAAAATAATAAGATATAAGAAGCAATGTGAAATGAAGATCAAATGTAAGCCCAGTTAATGTAAATCCCTTTGGTAACCAGTTAAGGGCATTCAGTTTGAAGAAATAAAGACCATTGCATTTTAAGACTCATCATGAAATAAAGCTCATGTAATACCATATATTCTCATGAAATTATTATGTTGGGAGAAAACCTGAGTATTTAATTATTAATTCTCCTCATTCAGAAACAATAAATCCCAATTGTTCATGGGCTTTCCTTTTTATTTTGTTTATTGTTATCAGTCTTTTCTTTTTTTGATCTTCCGTATATCAGATTTTAGTTCTTTGGTTAAAAGCAATAAAACTACTCTAACAACTTCAAATC
Organism: Dipodomys ordii; assembly: GCF_000151885.1. Classification (NCBI taxonomy): domain Eukaryota; kingdom Metazoa; phylum Chordata; class Mammalia; order Rodentia; family Heteromyidae; genus Dipodomys; species Dipodomys ordii. The sequence continues at coordinate 9,334,527 of NW_012267306.1, forward strand.
ATTTCAACTTTTATAAGGTATCTCGGTGAGTAAAGGAAAATAACAGGTTCAAAGAAAACTGATCGCCTGAGTGCACAGCTGCACCCATCTTAAAGAAACACTAATAGATGGCAAAACAAAGTAAAGCCCCAAAGGACTAGCCTTTCTTCTTCTTCTCCTACACTTCCTCTGCCTCCTTCTTTGTTTTTCTTCTTCCTCTTCCTCCTTTCTTCTTTCTCTTCTTATTTCTTCTCCACTTTTATTATTAATATGAATATGACAATTTTATGATGATTAATGTTCTTGGGATTAAATAAGTTAAATGAATTTAAAAGTCTTGCTTTTAGAAAATGTCCTGCTGGGTGCCGGTGGCTCACGCCTGTAATCCTAGCTACTCAGGAGGCTGAGATCTGAGGATCACGGTTCAAAGCCTGGGCAGGAAAGTCTGTGAGACTCTTCTATCCAATAAACCACTAGAAAACCGAAGGTGGCATTGTAGCTGAAACGGTAGAGTGCTTGCCTTGAGCTGAAGAGCTGAGGGACAGCGCCGAGGCCCGGAGTTCAAGCCCCACAACGGACCGAAAAAAAAAAAAAAAGAAAATGTCCTGTATTCTTTCAATCATTTTAATATTATTATTTACATTTTCCCCAATCCTCTAGACAAACAATAATATATAGGTAATTATTATTGCATCCATCATTTATATTTTAGATTTTATATTGTATTATTACATGATAGAAGAAAATAAATATAGTGGTGAGTGTCACAATGTTCTGAGCCTTAATTTTAATTGCAATTCATTATATGATTTGAAAACATTTTACATTTATCTTCGCCCCTATGGAATTAAACAAGAAACTTTATAGAATAGCATGAAGTTATCAGTAACTAAAATATTTAAAGGTTCTTTTATACTAGAGTCTTATCTTTTCTTTATGGACTATTTGGACTTTATTGATGAAAGCATTTTAACTGAAGTATTAAAAGTCATAATCATATTTACTTCTTGGCTGTTTTCTAACTATTAAAAATTAGTGTTAGAATAACAAGAGAATAAAAGGCCTAGTGCCATTGGGATACCAGTGCTGGATTAGCAAATCCATTAAATAGAACAATCACTAACAAAGGCAATGTTAGAGTAATAGATAATTCCAACAGCAAAACTTACTTTGAAATCCTGGAACTTACTGTTTAAACCCAGTAATACCATCAGGTTTTCTGCTATGGCTTAGGACCAGGGCACAAGTTCTGGAATTGCAAATTACCAAGAAGGGACTTTGGCTCAGGTAAGTAGATAGAGGCCCAATCATCATAATACAGATTCAAGCAAGAATTTTTGAAGGTAAAATATGAGTTATTAGAACATAGCTACAGGTCACTCCAGGGGTGACTTATGTTTAGTCTCACAGTTAGCTAAAGCACCAAATATTCCACTAGGCTGTAGAAAGATGTTGAGTCTGCAGGTAATTTTTAAGGAATTCCAGCTGTGTGGAGAGCAGAACTTTAGCCTTGAGAATTTCACTTGAATAAGAATTCAATATAAACTTATTTTTGGTGCCAAAAATGTAATCCAGTTATCTGTACATAGGACTAGAGCATGAAGATCCATGAGGGTGGTCTAAAATACACTGCATTTCACTTAGTTTTGGACATAAAGATTTATGAATTCATGATTACATATAATGTAGGAGCAAAACCAATTATGTAAGTGCCAGGCATTTAACTCAAAGAAGTAAAGCCAACTCCAAATTAGAAAAAAAGTGAGAGTGAGAGTAAGAATCAGAACAGGAGTGAGAGAAAGAGGGTACGCAAATTTAAAAACAAAAAGAAAAGATCAGGAAAGAAGAAAGAAAAAAAGAAAGAAAAATTCAGAAATCAAAGAAACACTAGACAAAAATAACAAGTGTCACCTGGGCTGCTGCAGATGCCTGAATGCAATAGGAACTGACAAGAAGTATTGTAAATTGGAGAGTGGCTTGTTAAGAAGGGACTGCTACAACACACATAAGACCTTTGCTCTGGGGATCTTCAAATTTTATCCAAATTGTGGACTCTGTGTTCCAGTTTGGATGTAGAATATCCTTAAGAAGGCTTATGTGTTGAAAGCTTGATCCCCAGCTGTTTAATCCATCCATTGAGATATGACTTGATCATGAATGTTCTCAATTCAGGAATAGGCTATACTTTGGTGGATTCATAGTTTGAATGTGTTGCAGTTCAAAGCCAGCCCAGACAGGAAAGTCCATGAGACTCTTTTTGTTTGTTTGTTTGTGTCCAGTCATGGGGCCTGAACTCTGGGCCTGGGTGCTGTCCCTCAGCTCTTCAGTTCAAGGCTAGTGCTCTACCATGTGAGCCACAGCACCATTTCCAGCTTTTTGCTTATGTGGTGCTGAGGAATCAAACCCAGGGCCTCAGGCATGCAAGGCAAGTGCTCTACCACTGAGGCACTTTCCCAGCCCCTTTTCTCTGCATTTTTGACTCTTCAGTTTTGGGTTTGTTTCTCAATTCTTCTTTCAAAGATAACTGACAAATAGGAAGCACACTGTATTTCTGACAGAAGTTGACAGAAGGGTTTAAAAGTACTAGCCTCCCAACCCAGATGCCCCTCAGTAGATGAATGGATCAAGAAAATGTGGTGTATATACACAATGGAATTCTATGCTTTCATCAGAAAGAATGACATTGCCCCATTTGTTAGGAAATGGAAAGACTTGGAAAAAATTATACTAAGTGAAGGAAGCCAGGCTCAAAGAAACATAGGTCCCATCGTTTCTCTTATTTGCAATAGCTAGTATATGTCTGAGTCAAGCAGAAAAGGTCAGTTAAGTTGATGTTAGGGAAATGAACCCTAAGATATGTATTCAAATGTTTTTTCTTTCATGTGATTGTTTCTAACACATTTATAAGATGATTTCTTTGTTTTTTTTTGTATGTCCCTCCCCCATGGTATAACCCCTGCTTTCACTGTATTTGATGTTGTTATAATTTGTGGAGGGGAAGGGAAAAAATAAATCGTTTAAATAGGGATACAGGTGGACCCATTGCAACAATGAGATGTACAAGTCGTTATGTGGAAAACGAACCTTACAACTTTGGTAGGGGGTAGGGAGGAGGGTTGGGTGGGAGGGGAGTGGGGGGAGGATGGAATGGGAAGGGAAAACAAAGGAGGAGGCTACAATGTTTGATATGAAATGTACTCATTATCTTGCCCATGTAATTTGTAACCCCTCTGTACAGTATTTTCACAATAAAAAATAAATAAAAATAAAAGTATTAGCCTTGTAGTGGTGTGAATGCAAAAATAAATAAATAAATAAAATACTAAGGAGCCTAGGAGCTAGTGGCTCACACCTGTATCCTAGCTGTTCAGGAAGCTGAGATCTGAGGATCTCATACAAGGCCAGCCCAGGCAGGAAAGTCCATGAGACTTTATCTCCAATAAGCCGCTCAAAAAAACCAGAAGTGGCACTGTGGTTCAAGTGGTAGAGCTCTCACATTGAGCCAGAGAACACCAGAACAGCGCCCAGGCCCAGAGGTCAAGCCCCATGACCAAAAAACAAAATAAGCAAAAAAAACAAAACCAAAACAAACAGACAAAAAACTAGGGAATTGGCTCAAGTGGTAATATGCCTAAAATATGCAAAGGCCTAAGTTCAACCTTAGTACTGCCAGAATAAATAAATAAATAAATCCTCCACTTTTCTCTCGCCTATAGCATTCTCATTTGGAAATGATTATGAATGTAAATTCATCTGTAATCATAGCTATTAGCTGTTCTGTTCTCTCTAGTCATTTTTTTCCTCTCTGCATTGTAATTTTAGAGGTTATATCGACATCTATTCAAGCTCACTCACTGATGCCATAACTGTGTCCAGTCTATTGATGAATCTATCAAAGGCATGTTTCAATCTTCAAAAAGTGGGGTTTCTAATGGAAAGACTTGGAAAAAATTATATTAAGTGAAGTAAGCCAGGCCCAAAGAAACATAAGTCCCATAGTTTCCCTTATTTGCAATAACTAGTATATGGCTGAGACAAGCAGAAATGGTCAGATAGTTGATGTTAGGTGAAATGAACCCCAAGATAAGGGTTCAAATGTTTTTTTCTTTCTTGTGATTGTTTTTAATATATTTATAAGATAATTTCTTTGTTGCTTTGTATGTCCCTCCCCCATGGTATTACCCCTGCTTTCACTGTATTTGATGTTGGTATACTTTGTGGAGGGGAAGGGAAAAAACAAATTGTTTAAATAAGGATACAGGTGGACCCATTGCAACAATGAGATGTACAAGACATTATGTCGAAAAATGAGCTTTACAACTCTGTTGGGGGGGGGAGAAAAGGATGGGAACAGGAAACAAAGGAGGAGGCAACAATGCTTGATAAGAAATTTACTCAGGGGGCTGGGAAGGTGGCTCAGTAGTAGAGTGCTTGCCTTGCATGCATGAGGCCCTGAGTTTGATTCCTCAGCACCCCATATGCAAAAAGAAAAAAGCCGGGAGTGGCACTGTGGCTCAAGTGGTAGAATGCTCGCCTTGAGCTGAAGAGCTGAGGGACAGCGCCCAGGCCCAGAGTTCAGGCCCCGTGACTGGACCCAAAAAAAAAAAAAAAGAAATGTACTCATTACTTAGCCCATGTAATTGTAACCCCTCTGTATAAAAAATAAAAATTTTGTGAAATGTTAAAAAAGTGGGGTTTCTTATATGAGTTTTGATTCTTTTCAGAATCCTGTTTTTTCTTATTACTTTTGTATTGTCCTCAGAGTGTTAGCCAATCAGTCATAGTTATTTTAAACTCCAAGTATGATCATTCTAAAGTCTTTGCTATATCTGGTTTGGTGCTGATGCCTGTTCTGCCTAATAAGAGTGTGGGTTTTTTTCTCTTTTCTTTGACATTTACTGAGTTGACACTCAGACAGAACAATGAGGAAAGAGGAACTGATAGAGACATGCTTCCAGCGTAATGTTATATTTTGCTGTCTGAGGCCTAGGCTACATTTGTTTGTTGCAGCTATGGTGACAGAGCCAAACATCTCCTTTAGTGACCATATTTTTGCCTCCTGTGACTTTAGGCTTTCCTACAAACTACTTAAGTAGAGCTTGGATGTTATAGTTCTTTAAGATGCATGACTGTGATTCCATAGGAATATTATGATAATGGTAGTAAGCTGGGAGTTCTTTTTTTTTTATTTTTTTTTAAGCTGGGAGTTCTATAGTCCTATGACAAGGACTATCTCAGGATTTTAGTGAGCCTGGGTTAGATAGTTTATTTTCAATATTGATGAGAGTCTGGTTAAATCCCAGTCACTTAGCTTGTGTTAAAATAATTTCCCTGGGATCAGGTTTCCCTCCATGGAAACAAAAAGTAATTCTGACCAAGCACCTGAAAGTATGTATGTATGTCTCCTTGAAGATTGGCCCAGTTTGGAGTTTTTAACTCTCAGACTTGTTTATATTTTGTCATCACTAATTTATAAATTACAGTTTAATATGTTCTTAATGGTAGAGAATCGAGATGGATGATTCTGCTCAGGTAATCTATGATGATATGAATCTTCCTATCTTCCCATTTTCTAGGGCAGCAGTTTAACTTCTGACTTCAGTACTTTGTCTGAACTAAGAAACGCACATTTTGTTCACCTATTTTTTTTACTATGAATGACTTCCAAGCTATTTCCATCAAATAATAAATATATACACATGTAAGTATTACTTTAGTTACTTTTGCCTCTTGTTACATTTTATTGAACCGAAGTCTTGTTATGTAGCCTAGGCTGACCTAGAACTAATCATCCTCTTGACTCAGACTTCTGAGCCCTGAAATTGCAAATGTGTACCGTTGCCCCAGCAGGGCAATAGGAACTGCCCATAAGCTCTTCTGCTCAAGGCTAGTGTTCTACTATTTGAGCTGTGGTGCTATTTCTGGTTATCTGGTGATTAACTGTAGATAAGAGTCTCACAGATTGTCAGGACTGTTTTTGAACTGTGATCCTCAGATCTCAGCAGTAGTAGTGGACACGAGCCATCAGCACACAGCTAAATGTATATGTTGTTAGTAAAAATAAAGTGAAATTTGTGTAAATGTCATTTATGTGAAATTTGTTGATTTTCATTGCACAGAAACTATTATTATTTGAGTGTCATTAGCTCAACTTGTACCTGAATAAACTAAGTCAGAAGCTATAGAAGCTTTTATTTAATGATGGAAAGGGTATTTGTAATATAGGAAGATGTTTATAAGACAAAACACAAACTTACATTCAGATGTAGTCTCTTCTTCCCACAATTATAGATATGCAATACAAGTATTTATATTTTGTTTAATTCTTTTCATGAGTTAATACTAGACCTCAATAACTCTTGGCCTACTTGTAATTTTAATTAGAATTGTGGTTTCCTATTCTAAGCCCACATATTCATCACACAGTTTAATGAAAATAATTAATCTCTAAATCTCATGTGGTAAAAAGCAACAGATGAAGCATTACACTTTTCTTAAGGGATTGAGAATTGTCTCAGATTTCACTGTACCTCACTGCTGCTTAATTAATAAATATTGCCCTGAGTGATCTGTGTGCTCACATAAAGCTGGATAACACTGTATGTGCTCAAGTTTGCTAATATCAGTCAAATATTCCAAGCACAGAACTGTACCTGAGTTGATGCTTCTACTGTATGAAACTGATACAGCAATTATTTTCATCATTCAACCTCTCCTCATTCATGAATTCATTTTATTAGATAGAAGCTTGCCTTATTTAATTATTTCATTGACCACCTTTTGTTCATTGAAATGGTATGACATTTTTGTGAAATAATCAATTTCTATCTCTTTCATAGAGATAACACAAAGTTATGACTTTCCTTTAAACTCTATGAACATTCTGAGAAATAAAATGTTCTCTTTATTGAAAGGATGTTCATTTTACTTTGAGAGTGTAATAGGGAAATAGGTAGTATACCTATTTGCTCCTGGGGCATTTTGGGGCCCAGGAAACATGTGAAGGTTTTAAATCTGATATTTTGGACAACTATACTAATAGTTAAACAAAAAAGGTGCAAGAAAGGATGGAGGAAATAAAAATCTAAACCATATTTGGTTGGCATTTAATCAAACAAAAAATGTATTCTCCTTAGCCTTGAAGTACTGAACTTCATAACTGCAACAGTATTTCTAGCTTTAACAAGGATAAATATGGGCATTAGCAAGCATTTTTCTGAATACATTCACATTCATACAAAAGAATATGACTGGATATTAATTTGTGTAGTTCTGTGCATAAATGTATACATGGTACAAACATTAGATCCATACCTATATGTGTATTTATATATATGAACATACATGAAACATCACCATTTTGAATATATTATTGAGAAATGACTTTGAAAATAAAGAATTGGGGTTTTTGGCTAGAGCTCTATCACCTTGAGTTACAGCACCATTTTTTATTTTCTGGTGGTTAACTGGAGATAAGAGTCTTACAGACTTTTCCACCCATGCTGGTTTTGAACTGTGCTCCTCAAATCTCAGCTTCCTGACTAGCTAGGATTACAGGGATGAGCCACAGGTGCCTTGCAAAATATAAGTTTTAGATAAGTAAGCAAAAAACATGTAATTTAGGTTAAGTTTGAATATGTAATAATTGTATAGAAAAATCTGATTGAGCATTGTGTAGATTATGTCGATACTTGTTCTTTCTTCTTAAAAGCTGGAGCTGTGTTCCATAAGAAAGCAGCTACCCTTATATCAGGAGAAAGGTCACATTCTTATAAAGAGCAAGAAATGAAAGGTAAAAGCAATACTAATCTAAACCTGCTCTTCCAAGTCATTTCTCTACCCAAATGACTATATTAGCCCAATGGGGCTCCTTTGTCTTTTTTGTTTTGTCCTTTGTCATGTATTCACAATTTTTACTTTGTCTAATTTCATAGATAAGTGCTGAAGTCAGTTTACTGAGGTCTTTATTTCCTATAGGACACTTGTTATAAATTTTTATGACATGTGTATGAGTTTTCCTGCTAAAATTATATACATGTTCATTGATAAAAATGAATAATTTCTGTTTTTAAATATTATTTTATTGTAAATGCCATGTACAGTTATATTAGTAAGGTTATTAGTACATTTCTTTTTGAACAGTGTTAGCTCAATATAAAGTATATACTTATATTTTCAAGTACAAACTTAATTTCAAAAAGATGTCAAAGTATTGTTTAACATCTATGCAACTAAGACAATAAAGTTAATGTCAACTAACTCATTAACTAATCTCATTAAATCCAGAAAACTTCAGTAGTTAGTTTCTATATTATGGATTCTTGGTATAGCTACAGTCAGAGGCTTATAGTATATGGTTGCAGATCTTATTATTATTGTCTGAGGTAAGGAATACTACATGAAAGATAAAAGGTTTGGGAGTATTTGCTTTTGTTTCTACAGAAATACCAAAAATGTAGAAAAATTAAGTACACATAAAGAATTTAAAAAAATAATAATCTGTGGACGGTTTAGGAACTACAAACCAGCCCAATAGTTCAATATATTCTTTTAAATAGGCTGTTCTATAATGACAGACATTGGTCACTGTATCAGACAATTACTTGCCTATCCAACAAAAACACCTTCTTAAACATTCCAATATGTTGTTAAGCAAAAGATATGAAGTGTTATGTAAAGTATTAAAATACTTAAAAGCCTGCCTGCACTTCTTTGGTGAATTGACATGCCATTAATGAAGTATATAAACTTCAGAAAACAAGAGCAGAGTGTTTAAGGAGAGATTTACTTCAAGTGAAATCCTTTGCCCTCAAAGGGTTAAATGTTAACAAAGGTAAAAAGCAGAAATCAGGCTCCTATTAGTCTTGGACACTAATCTTGTTGACGGCTGAAGTGTTTCCTTATTTTATCCATATTTATTATATTGAAGGAGGGTTATATGGTGGTGACTAATGACCAAACATCTGGACCTGGTGACCCTTCAAATCCTCCAGCTATTGCTGTTCACAATTAAATACCACATGAACTGAAATGATATTTGGGCTTGACCAGGACAAATTAGTGTAGAAAAAAGCTAAAGAAATGACCCTGCATTAGCTCTGAAGACATCATACCCCATAGATACTTTAAAATAAGAAAAGTAAAGTATTACCTGAATGTGTCATCATCATCTTGAACAAAGCAAGGTGAAATAGGCATTTCCAGATGAAAATGAATAGTCTGGCAGTTTCATCATTGCAAATTTGTTTCAAAAGTTTTACCTCCCAGGATTTTGATTGAGTTGTGGAAAAATGAGATTGTTTCAGGCTAAATAATTGGCATACATCACTTCCAAGGTAATTAATTCTATGTGTAAGCAGATCACAAGGGAAACATTACCATCCTAAGCATTATTAATGATAAAGAGAGAAAACAATAGAGAATAGAACACAATAAAGATGAAATTGTGTGTTAGAAACATACATGAGAAAATGTTACGCAGAAATTTTGTGGTGTGGAAATGTGCAATAAGGGACTTTCAAAAAGTTGTGTCTGAACTCTACCAACTTTGCCTGTTTGTCTGTTCTCTGGGAGAACAGTGCTGTTAAGGAAAGATTAAAAAAAATTAGACTGTAACCATAGGAGATGAAGGTTTCTCGAACTGAGCTTGATATTATGCATAAAGGTATTACTACTGGATTAGGAGAAAGCTGTAACTTGACATAAAATGCTGTTGTTGTTGTTGTTTAATCAGAGAGTAAGTCTACCAGTTTATTTGAATATTCAACTGACTATTAGAGAACCCATGCTTTATCTATTGCTCTCACAAAAATACAGGTAGAATACAAGCCAGCAATATATGCCCTAAATGACATGATTCTCTGAGGACACAAATGAATCTCCAATAGGGTAAATGAAAGTGAGAATTTACATGAAGTATATGTTTGGTCAGATATACAGAGGTAAAATTCCACTTTACCTTTGAGAAAGACAAAAATTCCCAACAACCATGAAGAAAACTGAATATCACAATTTGAAGAGCATAAAATATATTTGTGATGTTCTTTCTGATGGTAGCAAAAAACTTATTCTTAACAATTTCTTTCAAATGCATTTTCATGCCTAAGAAATCCAACACCAAATAAATGAAACAATCAGAAAATGAAACAATGATAAAATTATAGAACAAGAATAATATAGAGACTTAGAAGTAAGGAAACAGTTAAGAACTGAAATCATCTCATTACAGAATTAATAAGTGATTATTGGGGGAAAGTGTATCTGAAAATGAAAATAATGGTGGAAAAGACAGGTACTAAGCATAGAATTCATATACATCTCACAAAAACTAATATTCTTAGAGAAAGAATCTTTATGTATGAATGGATAAATTCTTATTAATGAGACCTTATGTACGAAATATATAGAAATAACCAAATATATAGAAATAACCAAAAAAATGAAGCAAGAAGTATAGAATCTCACAAATTAATTAAAGAAGTCTTATATATCAAGAAAAATCAAGTAGACAAAAAGATATAATCGTATTCTGCAATTAACTATATAGATACATTTATGAGTAAAACCATGTCACTAGCTAAACAATTATACTATTTTGCAAAAATGTCTATTAAGCAGTAAAACTTTATTAAGTTATAAGCTTAAAATGGAGTATTATTCTCTTGTTAATATAATTATCTTGATCATGTAACTGTAATCCTCTGTACAGTATCTTTACAATAAAAACATATGTTAAAATAATTTTGGTGTTTTGGAAAATAATTTTGGTGTTTTGGAAAAAATGCAAGGAAGTGATTACTCAAAGTTAGAAGAAATGCAAAGTATCTAATTGAATATTTTTTATATAAAGAGAAACAATGAAGGTTTGGCCATGAATGTAATTGGCCATAGTTTATTGCATTAAAATGCTTTGTAAAATGCCAGACTAAATGACTGGCCAGGTAACTTTTCATTTTCAAGTCCTGAAGGAAAGAACATTTAGACATTATTTCATGTGTCCCAATCATAGTAATACTTCAAACATCTTATCAACAGGCAAATTTGAAATTTAAGAGAACTTATGGATAATCATGTCTTTTATAATTTCTTATATGATCTAATAACAGTTTTTACTTAATGATGGCAATTATACCTTAATAAGAATAACTAATAATTATTAAATTATAAAATAATGTTTACATGATAAATATTGAAAAATCTTTCAAAAGTGTTCCTGAAGTTCATCTGTCCTACCTCTTGACTTTCAAGTGAAAGTAATAATTTAGAAACACTTAACTGTTTACATGGTACATGCCATATTTTCCTACTTTAAAGTAACACAGTAATATACCATAAAAACGAATTTCAAATGAATACTCTCTTCTTCTATAGTTTGTATTTGAAGATTATTCACAAACACATGCCAGTATTATGCATATATCCACATATGTTACTATACATAACATATGTCTCTCTGTGGATGTGAAAAATTGATGGTATCATATTAAATTTAAGTGTCAGTAAGTAAAATCAATAATCATTTAATATTCCCCTCTCCTTGTCTGAACAATGAACAACTCATAGGAAAAAAAATAGAGGATGCTTAACAGCAACACCTCCTAGAAAATAAGGATTATTCTAAGTAATAGGAATAGAGATAAAAGAAGTATAAAATTAACCTGGAAAATAAAGGATTATTCTAAGTACTAGGAATAGAGATAAGAGAAGTATCAAATTATCAAATAAAATCAATATCTTTACTCATAGTGAATATTGAATCTCAAACTGTTAAATAACTGCTTCAGTATAACTATGTTGATCTAGTTGTAGATCACATTCAGATCTGCACTATGCTATAGTGCACATACATAGGCGTGTGTGTGTGTGTGTGTGTGTGTGTGTGTGTGTGTGTAAATTTTCATGGGAAATAATTCTCAATCTCTGAAGTATGGTTACCCTTTCTAAATAAATGAGTTGATCAGACACCATTTGTTGATAAGCATCATGTGGCAGAGTGGTGGGTTTACCACAGTTAGAAAGTAAATCAATCATAGGTTTGAAAATAGAATCCACATGTGCAGACTTGCAGAGCTGCTTGAGCCACTGGCCAACACTCTCTCATCACACTATATTAGTTCTGTTCTGTCCAAGGGAAAATTGTTAACGGTGAGTCTGATTAGTCCATGAAAGTAAATCCAGGGGGACCAGACAATGCTTCCATCTCGGGTGCCGTTTAAAATCCCTTTAGTACCTGAAGAATATAACGTGGTCTTTAAAATGTAAATGAAGAAATTGACTCTCCTGAGATATTTTCTAAGTGCATCTAAACCAAGAAAGTTATCTTATGGTTTTTTTGAGGCATCATAAACTACTCTGTGTAGTATTGTCTAATATAAAATGATTACATAATTTGCTTCATAAGAGATTACAATTTCTTTGGAAAAAGGAGCACTGAAATGTTGATTTACTGGGTCTACAGGAAACATACATTTTTTCCACCAAATATTCCTGAATTTATCTATCAATTCATTTATTCACACAAATGTTCATTCATTCTATCATTAATTATAAAATAGACTATCCATTTTGCTCAAAGTCCTGTCACAAAGGATTTATTTTTTATGTAGAATAGACAGATTGCTTCAGTGACACACTTGTCACAGTGTAGTAACAGAGACAAACATGATGTTTGAATCCAGACCTTCTGGTTGCAAATGATGAAAGCTCAGTCTTTAAACTAGCTCAATAAGAATAATATCCATTAGCATGAATATCTAAAATGTCTAAAAACAAATTATTTCAGTAACAGCTAGATTCAAGTAATATTTTAAGACTCATTTTCTACCTATTGATTTCTAAGTTGTTCTTTAGCCTTGAATGACTCCACTCTGAATCATGTGTACCATGAACAGTGGTAAAAATGACCCATAAATTTACATGATATTTTATAATTGAGATCTCAGAAAAAAGAACCTTTAGTTTCAAATATTCATATCAGTTACAAAATAAAATATTTTTACCACTGGTAGCATTTGCCCTTTTGGAGTTACTCTTTATAGCTAAAGAAATTAGGTATCATGCATGTGCTTGATCTGGATTGTTTGTCTTTCAGACAGAGGGTTAAGCCTGGCACTAGTGACTCACATCTGTAATCCTAGCTTCTCCGAAAACAGACAGATCTGAGGATTGCAGTTCAAAGGCAGCTGGGCAGATAAGTCCAAAAGATTCTTATCTCCAGTTAACCAGCAAAATGCAGGAAATTGAAGCAGCACTTCAGCAAAAAGTGCTTCAAATGGTACAGTACCTGATTTGAGAGTAAGAGCAAAGTGATAATGAGAGGTCCCAAGTTCAAGTCTAAATAGGGGACACTCCCCTTCTCCACCGAAAAAATAGATGAGGTGTGTTCTACCTGAATCATATAGACTAAAATGAGAAAAGTAACTTGCTAGAAGTTAGTTACAAAAATAAGATAGTCAGCCGGGCTCCGGTGGTGCATGTCTGTAATCCTGGCTACTCAGGAGGCTGAGATCTGAGGATCACGATTCAAAGCCAGCCCCGCAGGAAAGTCCGTGAGACTCTTACCTCTAATAAAAACCACTAGAAAACCGGAAGTGGCGCTGTGACACAAGTGGTAGAGTGATCGCCTTGAGCTGAAGAGCTCAGGGATAGCGGCCAAGCCCAGAGTTCAAGCCCCACAACCGACCCCCCCCCCCAAGAAAAAGATAGTATATTCATTAGAGTATTTCAAAACAATTATGTAGCTTTGGTATAGAAACTTGGATGACCACAAGGAAGTGGTGTTCAATATTCTACAAGTGTAAGAAGGATAAAGGAAGGAATGATACATAAACCATTGCCTGTATTTTAAAATACAAAATCAATTTTTAATTTGGAGCCAAGTTATTAAAATATGAAAACAAGAGTAGAGATCTTGAGTTAAAATTATAAACTTATCAAGTGACAAAAATCTTAATCAGGGTGCCGTAACTGTGAGTCACAACTGTTATTCAATACAATATGTGGAGTAAATAAAATAAGCAATTTTCAAAACAAATTAAGAAGCATAAAAATCAAGTGGAAAATTAGGAAGGAGGTAGAACTAATGCATGGATCATTTGCCACGCACCACTAATGTTTTTTATAAATAAAGGTAAGAGGTATGGATCTGACAAATTTTGAGGGTTAGTGATACTACTTTCATTGTTTTACTAGATGCTATAAGAAAACATGGATAAAATAAACCAGTCTCTTAGTTATATCTTCAGCATCCTTCAGGACATTTAAATATAGTCTTCTTCTTGAAAGAAAATGATTATTTTAGATGACAAAGAATAATGCAATCTAGAGTTCATTAAATAGTACCAAACATTCTTTCCTTTTTCCACTGAATTAAATTTTAATGTAACTAGAATCATCCCTCAGTGCTCTGAAGATTTTTGATTATAGTCTCTTACTGTCTTCTTTCTACTTTCCATGACTTCCTTAACTATTTCCAGTTCTCTTCCAAGTTTCCTAATTTGTGATTTGGCCCTTAGAGCAAGTGTCCTTGTAACAATGGGAACTGAAGGAAATATTCTCCATCAGCAAGTATGTGGTTTAATTTTCATTGCTGAAGGAGATTTTAATTTTTTTTATGTTTCCTGCTGGAGCATCATAAAGCGAAATAAACTTTGGTCTTAACAAATATTGTCCTGCTCTTCCCAAAGAGCAGGACATTTCCTCTGTGAGTAGCAAAGGAAAGGAACAAAAAAATGAAATAATAACTTCTAACATTTCAAGATTTAAAGAACTCTATGATGAGATGAAAGCATATTTTCCCAAAATATATGCAATTTTATGTTTTGCCATACATATATCTATATTGTCCTAATAAAAATTGTTGTGCAATGAGATGTACAAATCATTATGTCCAAAAACGAACTTTTCAACTGTGGTGGGGAGGGGGGAGGGGACGGGGATCTGGTGGGGGGGGCAAGGGGAGGATGGGAAGGGATGGGAAGGGGAAACAAAGGAGGAGGCTACAATGCTTGATAAGAAATGTACTCATGATCTTGCCCATGTAATTGTAACCCCTCTGTACGGAATTTTCACAATTAAAAAAATTGTTGTGCATTTTTTCAATATCGTTATTTAATTAATAAAATTTGTAATTCTTTGATTGGACGTGAAAAATGCAGAGTTAGGCAATCAGTGTTTTAAAGTCTTTAGACAGGTAGTATATGAAGACACGGAGAAACCAGAAGGCCATACCAGTCTTTAGAATTAGATGTCTTTTGTAAGAAAGTGGCTTGAATATTATAAGCAATATTAAAAGCGATATGCCTTGCAAATTGTAACTTACAGAACTGGGACTAAAATTACCCAAATGATTTCCTGTTTCATTGTTTTATTCTCAGTTTGAAAGGGTAAATCAATTAATGTCATTGAAATTTGTAACTTAATTAGTAAAATAAAAATAGTTACTCAGGAAAATTGACATTAACCACTTTGCATTGGAATCTTATAATAAGTAGGTATTCCATAAGTCATATTATTATATATATATACACATACATACATACATATAAACATGCATACATAAAAATAGAAAACAATATAGTATACATTAGAAAAAAAATGTGTGTTAGTCAGTTTTTGGTCACTGTAAAGAAATACCAAAAGGGAAAACAGGGCTGGGAAGGTGGCTCAATGGTAGAGTGCTTACCTTGAATGCATGAGGCCCTGGGTTCAATTCCTCAGCACCACATAAACAAAAAGAAAAAAGCCGGAAGTGGCGCTGTGGCTCAACTGGTAGAGTGCTAGCCTTGAGCTGAAGAGCTGAGGGACAGCGCCCAGGCCCAGAGTTCAGGCCCCACAACCGGACCACCCCCCTCAAAAAAGGGAAAATATAATTAACTTATAAGAAATTCATTTTAGCTCACAATTTAGAAGTTTCGTTCCATGATCACTTTGGGCCTGTGGCAAGGCTCATATGTCATGGAAGACCGCAAGCTTACTTCCTGATGGCCAGAATGCATATAAAGAAGGAGGCAGCAGAATTTCAGTATATCCTTTAAGATAATACTCCCAGTGTTTTATTTCCTCTTAGACACTACTTCCTGAAGGTTCTGCCATTTCCTAATAGCCACTTAGGCTGTTGATCAAGGCTTCTGTATTTTGAAGGACATTTGTTCAAATTATGACAAAAAGTATCTCAACCATGTAAAATGAATTCCACTGTTAGTCTCCATTTACTGAAGCCCGGGAATGGGACATATGGATCTGAGCAGTTAAATCAGGAGGATACTCTAACCTTAATATGTAGATGAACCCATTTCTTTGTTCTTTAGCGATGCAAGTCCACTGGGTAATTTTTTTCAATCATTCATAAATAAAAAATGGTATTGGAAGTTTGTCTGGGTGCTTTAAAAATACAGTTTCCATGTTCCATTGTGAGTCTGCAGGTACAGAGAATCAGCAGGCACAGTTGGATGAGCCATTGGGCTGACAATCTCCCTAGTATTCAGAGAGACATTGTGAGGAGGTTATTTTCGCTTTTTTAACTTTGTGACTTCATATTACTGTCTGGATCTCCATGACAATATCCAGCAGAAAGCAAATGAGTTGTTGACACTCACATGGGCAATGTTTTTGGTCTTCAATAGAACTGTATTTCTAGTTGCAAATTGATATCATTTTGGCTTATCCAGAGTTTACTTTAATCTGGATTAATGTGTTTGCACTTCACCTCTCCTACATAAACGTTTGATGACTACAAGTTATCCTTGCATAATCCAGGGAAGTCAAGTGCATGGAACTGTGTTCTGGAGGGTTTGTTGCATGTGTTCTTGTTGACTTGCTCAGAAACTTGTAGAAAAATCTGGCCTTACTTATGGTAAAAAGAATCATTCCCTATTTTATTTGTTCCACCAAGGCATTCACACCATTCAATAGTTTTTAAAAATAACTCTGCAACATCAGCAAGCTTACCCTTGTGTTGGTGCAAGGATCTGGGTGGATCACATGATCTGGGGAGACTGTTTGGGTGAAGTTCAGCATCTTGCAATGACCATGCAGACACGTGTCACACCACAACATCACCCTCCATATCCAAGAGTCTAAGTCAAGTATCACTTACTTCTTCTTTCATCTGGAAAAGCAAACAAAGCCAGAAAAAAGGAAACATTTCTCTGGTTTTAGTTAAGACTACACAATTTTCTGCATGGCAAAACCAACTTCACAAAATACCAAAATGTAAAGATGATGCCAGTATAAATATATTTTTGTCATGAACTCATGCTAAGTTCCCTAAATTAACTTCAGTATTTTCTAGTGTGACAACATATGAAGCTACACTTCCCTCCAATCCGTACTTATTTTTGAGGGAGTCAACTTTCACCTCTGTCTTGTCTCGTTCCAGTTCTAGATGAAACTATTTTTAAAAAGTCTAAGAAGGCCTCTCCCGTGAGTATAAAGGTGCCTTCCGGCAGGCTGCCAAAAACCCCAGAGCAGCAAAGCACAGAGGTATTCAAGCTGGCTTTCTACAGCTTCATTTCTTTTTTAAAACTCTCTAATGTTCAGTTTAATATGTTTTGGGAAGTGTCCCAAATAGAATGACTTTGCCTTGGATCTGTGCTCTCTTCTAAATGAGACACGAGTGGAGGTTGTTATAAAACAGCTGATAGGAATCTGAGACAATGCCTGGGCATACTCTGCTGCCAACCTTAGAGAGTCAACTTTGCCCCTGCCTTGCAGCTGGAGTTGTGAGTGGTGCAGTACTCTAGGGGGTCCAAAGAGAAAATGTATTAAATTCTAGTGATGTTTGCATCCTTATGCTCTTTGTTTATATTAGTGAACTCTGGTTGAATTATAGGAAATTATGAATGTCTTTTTGGAGAGTGCCTTTGACTGCTTCATCATTAGGAAAGGAATGGAAGGCTTATGGTGGTGGTGGTAGTCACAGTGACTGTTTGTGTACTTATGTGTATGTGTGGATATGTGCTTGTCACACATATACCTGTCTTCAAACTCCAAGTTCCAAAACTATGTTTTGTATGACACAATTTCTCAAATATAGACAAGAAAGAGAAATATCTATCTATCTATCAATGAATGTGAGATGTAATCCTTTGAAAACATTCCAGTATCAAGATTTTTTATAAACTGAAGTTATAAACTGAAGATTTTAAATTTCAATTTTAATTTGAATAAGGATCTATGTAAGCCCAGATTAGCCTTGACTTAGTGGTCTTTCTCCTGCCTTGTCTTCCTGAGTATTGGGATTACAGATGTGAATCACTATGTGATTTTATTGATCAACCAAAACTAGAGTTAAATTTATTAAAAATAGTAGTGATGAAAGTCATCTAGTTATCCACAAACCTGGAGCTCAGGTATTGTCCTATTTGCATCTGGTTCCTGGTGCAATCTGAATGATAAGGCGAGGCTACTGTTTAAATGCACAGTATCTGGCAACCAGGAATGGAAATTTCTGCCTTTGGACCACAGACAGTGTGTCAGGATAGTGATGGTGGTGGCATTACCACCTCACCTTCAAAAAGATGGAAACGCCTGTCTATCTGCATGAGGCTCTAGACAGTTATTACTTTGTATCTTATCAACTTACAGTTTATCTTAAAAATACTTTTGTCTTATCAAAAAATGTTAACTATGAAAAATGAAGAGTTCTGGACTGGAGAAAATAGTCAATTTATAATGTGGCATATTTCTTAAATAAATTGTTTTTTCTAATGCATTCGATATCCAAAAACACTTGGACTCTTATTTAAATGTCATCATGATAAAATTTTAAGACTGTCATCTAATGATAATAGTTGCCATGCGTTCTGAGCACACTGACCAAGGTAATGGTCACCAAAAGGAAGCAGGAAAATATTATATACAGTAAGATAAATACTATTCTTCATAGTTTCCATTGAAGGAACTGAAATTCAGAGATGGCATATATTTGAAGAGGTAAAAAAAAAAAGCTGAGTGCTAATGGTCCACACCTGTAATCTAACTACACAGAAGGCTCGAGCTAAGCCAGTCCCTACAGAGTAGTCCTCAAGACTCAACATCTAACCTAACCAGCAAACAAACAATCAAACAAACAAGGCTGGAGGCATGGTAGTCAGCAAGGAGCAAGCATACCAAGAGAGTTTGAAGTCTTGTGTTCAAGTTATGGTATTGGTGCATGTGTATATGCACACAAACACACACACATGCAAACACACAACATCAAAAATTAGCATGGTTGCCTGAGGCCACTGTGGCATAGCTAACACATTAATAAACTTTTATTTTTTTATTTTAGCTCAGAATTTTCTTCCACACAGAATTAGGAGAGGATTTAAAGTAGTGAGTTGAAAAAGAATTCAACAAAACAGAAAATATCAATACTTGGACTTAGCCTAATTATTAAAATATATAATAAGTACATTATGCAAGAGACAACAAAGGCAGTAGAAATTCTAAGTTTTAAGATGCTAGAAGGTATTTTGTAACATACAACTCATAATAAAGGTGAAGAAATGGAAATTAAGTGTTCAAAATTTTGATGACATCAATTCCTTTGTAACAGTGACTTTCAGTTTTCAGGCAGTCCATTTCATAGGTAAGAGGAAGAAAACCTCCTCTCCTTTCTTATATTTCTGTTACTTTGTGTTCTGCTACATGCAGGTTACATTTTATTTACAAAGTAGTTCAGAAATTTCTCTAGACTAGTGGCTCTATCTTCAGCACTCTGCCTGAATATTATTTGAAGCAAATCTCTACATAGAGGATCCAAGAAATAAAATAGGATTCAAGGAGCAGAGATGAAAAGCTAAAACAGGCTGACATGATAAAGAAAGACTTTTGAATGTTCCTTAAGGATGAAAAATGAAAGGATATGTCCCTGCTTTCTCCAGTTCCCATGATTTATTCTCCTTAACTGCCCTTTTTTCTTTCCACTTCTACACTGTACTAGCTGATTTGAGGGATACTGCTAATGGCCAGATGGTACTGTGGTACTGCTTTCAGTCCTGTCTGAGCTCACAAGTCTGACTATGCCACCATGTTCTACTTCTTCCAGTAAGATGCCTCCAAAGGGGAAGAAGCAAGATAAGACAAATATATTAGACATCCATGGGTTAAGAAATCAGCTAGTGATATATTCTACACCAACACAGATGGAAGACCCCAGAGCTGTCTCGAGTTTGCTGGCAATAAGTAACAAGTGAAAATGTATGTGTTATTTGGACACTGCCAAGTTTAGCTATATAATCATCTTTATTTTTTAAGAGATAATTGAAACATGGAAATACAAAAAGAGTGCTGTGCTTTAAAAACATTATTATTGGTGGATTTAGTGGCCATGCATTGTTTCTATAACATCAAAGAATATTATTATTGTTGTTGTTTTGACTGTGGGGCTTGAATTCAGGTCTGGGTACTATTCCTGAGCTCTTCAGCTCAAGACTAGTGCTCTACCACTTGAGCCTCAGCACCACTTCCAACTATATTTTTTTAAGTCTTGATACTTTGCTTTGAGTTGAGAAGGGCTAAACTTACCATTGTCACTTATAGCTGAGGAGATTGATATATGAAATGGCTGTGAAACATATAAGTGGCTCCTCAGATGTATATTAAAAATTTGAGGGGTGTGGGGGGAGGATGGGAAGGGATGGGAAGGGGAAACAAAGGAGGAGGTTACAATGCTTGATAAGCAATGTACTCATTATCTTGCCCATGTAATTGTAATCCCTCTGTACAGTATTTTCACAATAAAAATAAAAAAATAAAAATTTGAATTCATGATATTTCTGGTGATGGTATTTTAATTTTGCTTAGGTAAAAATTGAAATTAGTTTTGGGCTTCTGCTATCTTGTTTACTTCTTTCCCTGAAGTTTGTAAATTTCATATGTGCACAAATTATGTGTTAGGTGATGTGTATGGGTACAGCTTGATCTTTCAACAGATGTCTAAGTCAAATTTATAGCTGCTTGTATGGTGCTGCCACTGAACCTTCCTTCTATCACATTAAATTTAACAAGTCTAACTGCATCATCTCTCTCATACATACTATTATTCTTTTAGTCATATGAATGAGACTAGAACATTTGAGTCATCTTTTATTCTTTCCACTCCTTCATCTTCTAATTATGTTCTGTCTCCAAGACTTATCATTCCTTCATCTCCCTCTTTCCCCTGCTGCATTCCCACATCTACCTCACTACTCCAGGCTTTCATCACCTCCGACATAAATTACGGAGAGAGCCTTCAGGATGGCTCCCTTGCCTACACTCCATCATACTCCACTCTGGCCCTACATCAGGGTCCTGTCAATTTTAGAGCCACCAGCCAGTCCAAACACTTCTTCTGGCATGTCTGGGTCTTTCTAATCTAGTCTCCTTCTTAAGATATTCCAGTATTCAATCTAGGCTCAGGGGAGACCATTTGCCACCCCTTCTCCTACAAAAGTTACTGCATTTCCTCTTCAAAACGTGGCTTTGAATGTATATTTTCTTCCTTCCTTCCTTTCTTTAAAAAGATATTCAGAGTGATCTAAGAACCAGCTGAGAAGTGTTATCAACCACATTCTATGAGTGAGCATGTTCATAATGATTTCTCCATTTTCAGAAGTCACGTGATTTTCATCAGGATTAAGAGCTCTGCTTCTTCCTTGTGGCCCTCATGAATATAATATGCTTATCTTACCAAAAAGACTAGCAATTCTTATTGTGTAAGATCAAAACTGCGGAGAGCACAAAAAGTTCATTGTTTTTTAAATTGAGTGATTCACTAAGTAGGCATTATCATTTCTATAAACATATTTTAAAAAGTTTGCTAGGCCTTCCTTAGTATAAAATTCCTCAAGATCACTGCAGTCTTTAGAAATCAGAAACGTTTGATAAGTTTGACTTTACATGAATACTTATTCTGAGCTAAATATTCTGAATAAATTGCAGACAAGGGATGCACATGAATAGGAAAGCCCTTACTTCAAGAGTACAGATGTAGTTGTAGAACGGTTTCTCAAAATTTGGTCCTATTTCAAAATGTAGGTCTGGAGTTTGTGCTGGACTGTCCTTCTTTTTTTTGGGAGGGGGGTTGGGTCGTGGGGCCTAAACTCTGGGCTTGGGCGCTGTCCCTCAGCTCTTCAGCTCAAGGCTAGCGCTCTACCACTTGAGCCACAGCACCACTTCTGGCTCTTTTCTTTTTGCTTATGTGGTGCTGAGGAATAGAACCCAGAGCCTCATGCATGCAAGGCAAGCCACCTTCCCAGCCCCTGGACTCTCCTTCTAAGTGTCTTATCTTACTGAAACATCAACATAGATTAACATGTGAATATATTACACACCAATGGAATCCCTGCATTATTTTTTTCATGTTAGGAGTATAATTTCACAAATCAAAGACCTTCCAGTTTAGTGTCTTTGGAGTTAAAAAAAAGAAAATACTATGTTTGGCCCTAGCTGCTTCTTATTCAAAGTATTTGCAAGAGAAAACTTAAGAAAAGAAGCAAATTGTTTCTAGTAAAATGAAACTGTGCATAAAATCCCCAACAGTTCAATACTTGGCATTCTGGACTTTTTCAGGAATTACAACTGCAAGTTTAACAGCCAACCTTTGGGACTTCAATGTACCAGGTAGGGGATATTGTTCCATAGGATAATTACTCTCCAGGGAAAAGGCATTTCGGTGACTTTCATGTTATAAGGCAGCATGAGTCAGTGGGCCATTAATCATTAGTGAGTGTCACTGAAGACTTTAAATATAAAGAGGAGAGTCCAATGACGCTAAATCAGAGGGTTTAAAAAAAGTGTAAATTTTCCTCATAATCTGGCTTACTGACTTTAAAGTTCCATACCTATAATATATACATCTATCAGGTTTAGAAGAAATCTGACACAAGAAATTTTAAAACTAATTTATTACATTGAATATAACTGCATGCTTTCACTGTTAATTCTTTTGAGTCCATGTGGAAAAGTAAATGAAAATAGAGCAATAATTTAATGCTCTGAAATAAAAGTACACCAACTCTTTTATCTTTTATTTTCTCTGCTTTTTGAAGTTTCAGGTTTTTATTCATCTGTTTCAACAAAAAGGAAGCAACTTGGGGTAAAAGACAAATACGGAAGCAAAAACTGAAATGGTTAAAAAAAAGTGCATACTTACTATGAAAGGGTATTGTTTTCCTTCCATATCCTGGCTTGGAAGTAGCTACCGCAAGTCACCAAGAAATCACATTTAACTTTATAAGATAAAAGACAAAAGAAATAAATAGAAATCACAGCAGGGAAAAAATTAAATAAATAACCTTATGTGATAGAATGCTAGGGAAATAAATCTACCTGCATTTTCCAGGAAGTATGTCATAAGTAACACCATAAATAGTGGATCCACAGACTCTTCAGTTTCAAACAAGAGAAAATAC
This sequence comes from Dipodomys ordii, assembly GCF_000151885.1. NCBI lineage: Eukaryota > Metazoa > Chordata > Mammalia > Rodentia > Heteromyidae > Dipodomys > Dipodomys ordii. Next base: position 9,357,887 of record NW_012267306.1, read on the forward strand.
CTCAGAGTAACTTGAGCCAAGGTGTTGCAAATGTAGGAAGGGAATCATTCACAGAATCAAATAGGTCAAAGAGACAGGTGAATCCAAAAGAAGCCAGGTTATTTTAGTCTCAGCTGGGATAAATGACAGCCTTTCTCAGATAACAGCACTGCAGCATGTCTCTCAATTTCCTGCTGCCTATGTCACTACAACTCTATCAAGGTGACTTGTGCCTCAATAGAGGAGAGTTTGATGGTCTCTCTCAGGAATGAGCACTCTACTGCTAGTGGGTTGATTACAATCCTTGGCTTCTGTAGTAAGTATTCACTGTGGCAGTCACTTGAGAAACTGATCTGTTTTCCTTCCCTTGTCATCATTATCTACCGCTCCACTCTTGTCCCTCAGTCCAATACAGACTTCATGAAATCTAAGAAAAATACGACTGAGAAAACTATGCTGAGGGGAGAGGGAACACCAAACTAAATCAGAGCGAAATAAAATTCCTTGCAGCAGACAGGCTTTTTCAGAAGCAAAGGAAACAGTTCAACTAAGAATGAGACTTTGTCCCTTCTCACTGGAAGAGCAAGGAAAAAATTCACTTTTAGAGAGGAAAAGATAGAAGAGCTACTCCATTGGGAGTAACAACAAAATGTGGAATTTTTAAATTACTATTATTATTATTATTACAAAAGTGATGTAAAGAAGGGTTGCAGTTACATTTTCTGGGCCCTGTTCACATGATATCCAGAATTTACACTTCTCAGATTGGTGGGCTGGGCTCAGAGGACCCAAGTAGTCTCAGCTGTGAGAGGAAGGCTCTGATTTCCCCGCACTTCCAGGGATCTAATGACTACCTTTCCTAGTGGAAAAGCAGGCATCTGAATTTACAACCCCACCATTTCTAGGCAAAGTGGGAATGGTAATTCCCTAAAGGGAAATTAGTGGGTTGTGAAGAAAGGGATGGTGGGTTTCTGTACAATTGATCCAAACAAGATCAGTGCCTAATAAAGGCAGCCGCAACAGGGAAAGAAGCTGTCTTACCTGACATTTATCCAGGGCTTGTGGTGTACATGTATTTGAGCTGATTATTCCTCACAAGGTAGCTGCACTCACTTGCAATTATATTCTGCCTAAAATGTACCAAGATCAGTCACATAGTCAGTGAGGCTACTAAGATCTGATGTTTTCCTCTCCTTCTTCCTTCTATGGAGATCTTCAATATGTTTTTCAGTACATGCATAAGCTTGCAACATACAGCTGTTTCTCAGAAAAATAAAAGCATATTAAACGATCTCTAAAGTCAAGTTCATAAGTAAAAGCTAATAAATAAGGTTGAGGAGAAGTATCATTTTAGAGAGAGAAAACAATTTTTAAAAGAGTTTAGAGAGCTTTTGGGGGAAATTTTATTTTAATAAATATTCCTTTCTGGCCTAGATAGGATAACCTAATTTTTATTTTGCTTACATTAAAAAATAAGTCTGGTCCTGCTGATAAGTTTTTATAGAAACTCAGATGTTGAGACATATAAAGCAAAAAGGCTATTGTTGCTAAAGCCCAAATACTCTGCTAGTCCCTCTCCCTAGATGTGAAAACTTGATGTGTAATTTTTTTTTTAATCCTCATTTTGTAAGATCAGGCTTTCAGCCCAGAATTACAGCCAAGAAGAGAAAGATATCACTAAACCTTGTGTCATTTATATTTTTTCAGGGCTATGATAATAAAATTATATGAGTGGTCAAGGTAAGAAACTAAAGAAACATATGCATTTCCTATATCCCAATTTCTGTTGTGCTTATTACTCTGAGTTGTATAAAAAGTAGGCAAAATTTAAAAAATCCTTTCTCAAGTTCAGATCTATGAGAGGATTAAAACTTTCTGTCCCTTCCTGAAAAAATTATATGTGTGTATCTATGTATGTTTTTATGCATGACATACACATAGATCATAATATGCATACATATGTAATTATGAGATTTTTTTGGCATGAAGAACCCTCCTCCAATGAGTCACCACCAATGAGAATGTAATTCATTCTCTGACTATTGTGTATCCTATTTCTTTTTAAAATTTTTTTTTTATTGTAAAGATGCTATACAGAGGCTTACGGTTACATGAGTAAGATAATGAGTATCTTCTTGTCCAGCATTGTTACCCCTTCCTTTGTTGTTCTCCCATTTATATGTAGATACATCATCTTGGTAGGGAACCAAAGATTAGTGAAGAATTACAGAAAGAAGCAATGCAAAAATCACAGAACAAGGTATAAAATAAGAAGAATAAAATAAAATTGGTTCAGTAAGATAGAGAATTCTTAGAACAGGAACAAACCCACAATGTGCATCTCCTGTGATTATAAGGAATCAACTGTCTAAAGGTTATTAGAAATTTCAAGGTGATTGCAAAATGATATTAAATCAAGACTTCTAAACAGGACCCCGGAAAACATCACAGGTTGCACATACAGGAAGCAGGTCCTGGTTAGGACACAAAGTCTAACTTGATAACTCATTAGACTGAAAGATAATCATGTCGACTAAACAAATAAAAGAAAAACTATAACTAGGAGATATATAGGAAACAAGAAGTAACCCATAAATGTTAAATATATTTAGGATGCACCAAATTTGATTTGGCCAAAATTTGATAATTGGCTGAAGCCACAAGGGTAACTATCTCCTTCCCCCATGGTATTGAACATTCCAAAGCAGTATTGGAAAAGTAAATGGGTTCCCATGAAACCTAATTGCCACAACAGCACTAGTAAAAGAAGTAAAATTGTCAGGTAGAATTATTGTTTTATATATGAAAATTTACTGCCCTTTAAAATGATCTTGCAGCCAGGCACTGGTGGCTCACATCTGTAATTCTAGCTACTCAGGAGGCTGACATCTAAGGATCATAGTTCAAAGCCAGCCCGGACAGGAAAGTCTGTGAAACTCTTATCTCCAATAAACCACTCAGAAAACTGGAAGTGGTGCTGTGGCTCAAGTGGTAGAAGTGCTAACCATGAGCTGAAGAGCTGAGGGACAGTGCCCAGGCCCAGAGTTCAAGACCCACAACTGACCAAAAGAAAAAAAAAAGTAAAATAATCTTGCATTGACATTCAGTAGCCAAAGCATTTATTTATTAATGCAAGTATAAAATTCTACAATATTTCATGATTTATTTCAAAATCACTTATTTTCAAAAAAACAAAATGCAGAATCATCAATGCATTTGAATATTAAACAAAATTCATATATGAACTCATTCCTGAAATTTACATCCCAAGGAATTAAGACTACAGAATACTATGTGAATTTTGAAAATATTGTGAACACTTTCTTGTGTTTATGTGATGTAGAGATCATTATGTTCTTTAAATATTTAAGACTGAAGTTGAGAAGTTAAAAGACTGAGTTCAGCTGCTATGTAATTCAAACAGATTTTGCTGCTTAAAAACTCAGTATTATTAATTTTATGCTGTTCAACATTTTTAGGTTTGTAATATTCACAAGAAATATTTATAAGTGAATTGGAGAATATGAAATTTGAGTAATTGTTATAAAGGAACCATCAGATCAGAATCTTTTTTACTGCCAAAATACAAATTTCAAACTAGTTAATAGCAAACTCGGATTATGGTACACAAAACCATTAGCAATGAGATGTGTAGAACAATGTGGATTTTGGAAGATTGACAGATTACCATCTGTGCTTCAGTCAGAAAAGATGGACTTTTATCATTCTTAAATAGCAAGCATGTGAATAAGCCATCCTTGGAAAGGATTTTATGCTAATGAAATAAATGAAGTACAAGTAAAATAAAATGAAGAAAATTACAAGTACAATTAACTCTTAGTTAAAAGTATGGGCTATTATCAATGTTGCTGCCGGTAGTAGTAGATAAAAACTTGAAACATTGCACTTGAAATATGTTCACTGATGCTTTGGGGATTGGCCTTTAAATAATAACCCATTACCTATAGGGTCTGTTTTATATTCATTTTTCGCTATGCATCTGCTTGAATAATATTCTCATGCAATGACTACAGTTGTAGTGGAATAGCACCATTTAAGAAGCAAAATATGACCCAAAGCTTTGGTACTGTCTTTAAAAAAATTACTCTTCAATGTTTTAGACTTTTCCTTACATCATTTCCAAAATTCCTGTTTTTTAAGTTTTTTTGTGACCATTGGACCATTTGCTTTATGTACATAGACAATGATCAGAAGTCCCATGGAAAAATCCTATTTTGTATAACCAACCATGTGTAAACCCAGATATACTTAAAAGTGCATAAATCATACATTTGGACTCGCATAAAAAATGATGGATTGTACAATTTCTTTTTGCCAAGTTGATGTTATGAGCCAAGTTTAGCAAAATTGTGATATCTCATTTCTTTTTACTCTAAGTCTCTCATTCTGTTGAGCTTGTTTTCTTTAGTTATATTAATGTTAGGTATCAATTATTCTATGCCAGATTTTACATATATCATTTGTGAAACTCCAATATAATTCTGAAAGATATGTATTGATTCCCATATTTTTGAGATGAGAAAAGTGTGGCTCAAGAAATTGATGCTTAGAGTCAGCCTCTGGTTTTATTGCTACTTCCTTACTTCTTCTGGGAGACTTTTGCTCCAACCTTAAAGAGAAAACTTGCTATCCTTTGGTATATTCCACTTACAGGACCTTTGTGTCCAAAACCTTAGTAGCCAAGATCTATAATTGAAACTGAAGTTGTCATGAATTAATGAATTGCTCGATATCATTTTTACTCTTATTTTCTCTCTTGATATTTAATATATTAATTAACTATCTTTAAGCAGTTATACAAAAGAGTTTCAATTCAGCATATTGATGAGTATGATGCATCTCTCTCCTGATTTTTAAAATTTTTTTATTGTGAAAATTCTGTACAGAGGAGTTACAATTACATGGGCAAGATAATGAGTACATTTCTTATCAAGCATTGTAGCCTCCTCCTTTGTTTCCCCTTCCCATCCCTTCCCAT